>NC_134688.1:360346444-360647872 GCF_050947455.1 Rhinoderma darwinii
CACACTCTCCACTAGAATTTCATTCTTGCTGTCCCATTAAGACTTCATTGTTGCTATTATTGATGTTATTGTGTTTACATCACATGTAGATCATGTTAATTGTTATTGTTCCTTGATACATATAGCACAGCGTAACGGTCAATATTGTTGTTGCATGCTAAAGCCAAAACTGATTTTTATTCACTGTTCTGTGCTGATACTATTAAACCAGGAGGAGCCGGGCTAAGCTCGCGCGTGTGTGTGTGTGTGTGTGTGTGCGTGTGCGTGTGCGTGTGCGTGTGCGCGTGTATATATATATATATATATATATATATATATATATATATATATATATATATATATATATATATATATAACTATATCTCTCGTTCTGTACTCAATCTCCTATACAACGCAGTTTTTAAAAAAACAACTAGCACCACTAACTTCCCAACATGTTCCACCACTTATAGTGGCGTCATCAGGAGACAAATCTAATGGAATAGCTTTTTAGTCATTAGAATTGTGTAAGTTATGGAAACAGTAAATCCAGCTTTATTGAAGTACCCCAAAAAAAACATTCAATGTCCAATACCTATAACATTGTGCATGGCTACAGTAAGGATGGACAAATTCGAATAGACTCTATATTAGGAAATAAGAGTACATAATAATTTAGCCGTATTCACTGTTGTCCAAGAGAACTAATAAAACTGCATTACTTCAGAAATGTCCCTCAAGATGTAGGAGTTCAGTCTGTGCAATTTAAAACTAATACTATCAAACTATAAGCACTAGATTTGGAATTGCAATGAAAATGTGCTATGTGCCTCCATTAAATATTCAGTCAACTGTTGCATACTCTGTAAAAGTATCTTCCATTTGTAAACCGAATGGGCATGTCGCGAAAAATGTATGTTTCTTCCCTTAGGAAATTGAAATATGCAAGTAATTTATGCTTCTGTTTAAATAATGATGGCAATATAATTACTGTGCAAACAAATATTTTAATGAGCAAGATACTTTCTGGACTGTCGTGATGTTGGAGCCATATTATATATGATAAGCAAAGATGATCTGTCAAGCATATTTATCACAAATTCACTTACGTGTTTTGAATGTCAATAGAATATTTTTTTGCACATTATAAAACCTATTTCTCATTGAATCCATGTTCCTGCCACTAGGAGGCAACACTAGGTAGGAAAGAATCTTAGCTTTGCCCAGGCAGGCTATACTCTTCCCATAGACACTGGCTGATTCAGTTTGTGCAAAAGTAGTATTAGCAGTGACACACAAGTATATCCATGGTCCCGGGACGAAATTTAACCAGTCAGAACAGGTGTCGGGCCTGAAGTAAGCAACAAAAAAATAATAGGGCAGGATCTGTCTCCCGAAATGGATTCAACGAGAAATAGATGTTATGGTAAAAAGTGTCTTATTTTCTCAATCATTGGGGGACAGAGAAGCATGGAACATCCTAAAGCAGTCCCAGAGGGAGGAAAAAATTAAAGTAAAAGTACAGCAATGCGAACCACCTAACGTACTGCTGCATGCAAGACACTGAAACCCACACTGGCATCAGCAGAGGCCAAATAATCCTGCCACACCCTTGCGAGGCTGTTCAGGACAAACGAAAAAGAATCTGAGTCCCAAAATGACTCAGTCACAGCCAAATAGATTCGGACTGCTCTTACCATATCAAGGCAATGCAAAGCCCACTACCTCGGATAAGATGGTGAGAGGCAAAGAGAAGGGGGAACGATCCCTTCATGTTTCGCCACTTAAAGTGGCGAAACATGTAGGGAGGCTGATTTAGGGACATTTATGATATTTTAAACGCAATTCATGAACGACTAGCCTTACAATGGTCAGAGTGTAGTTTAGTGGCATTAGAGGTATGCAAGTAGAGACTCTAGTTCGTAAAGTACTTTATGAATAGGGGAAATGCATCCATGATTCTCAAATTTGAGCCGACAATAAGATGCAGATTAGGAGGAATGCCTCTAGTGTATTTAAAGGAATAGGAGGAATGCCTCCATCTTTTTCAGTTCTGAGCGGGCAATGAGACTCATATTAGGAGGAATGCCTCCAGTGCATGTAGGAGATACCGACCTCTTTAATATACGAGTTTCCAAAACAAATAAATTGATTGGAAAATGAAAGAAATGAATTTGAAAAATAAACAAATAAATTAAAATATGCATTAAAGAGAACCTTTCTGCACAAATCCTGGGGCACTTTACATTTTTTTCTACCTCCCGCCGTTATTTCGATATCGGTGCCGTTATATTTGGTGCCCGATATTTAAATAACCGCCTGAACGGTCAACAGAGCGTGTACTGGCAAGGGGGCGTGTTACTATGGCTGTGACACTGTCCAATCAGATATGGACAGTGCCACAGCAAGAGCGAGGAGAGAGAGTTTGCGATTGCAGTCTTTTCACCCGAACTGTCACTGTTACGGACAGTGTAAGAGCTGTGGAGAGGAGAGCGCGCATGCGCGCTCTCATCTCTACAGCACTTGTGAAAAATCAGTCTTGTACTTTGTCTGCTGAACTGGCATGGGGGAAGTGTCTCTGCTACGAATAGTGTAAGAGCTGGGGAGTGCTTACACTGTCCGTAGCAGAGACACGCCCCCTTGCCAGTCAGACAATACAAGACTGATATCTCGCAAGAGCTGAAGAGATGAGCGTGCGCTCTCCTCTCCACAGCTCTTACACTTTCCGTAGCAGGTACACGTCCCCTTGCCAGTTCGGCAAGGTGCTTGGAAAGGAGCGACAACACTGAGACTAGAGAGAAGGCTGCATATGGCAATGGCAGTTTTGAGCCATAAGAGAACTCTTACCACCAGTGAAATACATTTAACAATAGAAATAATCCCATCTAGATGTTTACCATAAAGCCTACTGCCAACTAAAGAAAGCCCAATAAGGGCCTTCTTGAAAGCTTGATGCACTGCCCAAGAGTTTCGCCAACCAGAGTGCTGGATAAATATCAAATTAAGTGATGCATGAGTATTGAAGCCAGCTGACGATAGGGAAGCCTCAAATAGAAACGCTGAAGCGTAGATTACCTCAGGTGCGAGTTTGGCTAAATCCTGCTGCGCTCAGGTCAGAATGCTGTGGTGCAGATGCTTTACCTACACTAAGCAGGCCTTACTCACCCAAGCGGATGCAAAAGCTGGGTGCAAAGCGGAACCTGCAGTGACAAAAATAGATTTTACTAGAGAATCCAACTTCTTGTCCAGAGGGTCACATCATCACACAGAGGAATAGAAGTGGTTCTGGATAGCTTACAGATAGACGAATCCGCAAAAGGAGAAAAAGACCATAGTGAGACCAAGTCTTCATTAAAAGGAAAAAAAAGTATCTGCGCGCTTAGAACAAAACTTTTGTCAGGATGTGTCCATTTCTTTGTTAATAATTTCCCAAATTTGCTATGGTTTTTGAAACATAGCATATGGCACCACTAGCGCTCAAAGGGTACCTCTTCTTGAGAATTGGAGATGGGGGTCATAAAAGGCATTCCTGACAGCACGTATTAATTCTTGCATGGCAGCTGACAACTGTAAAGCCTGTTCTGACTGAAAGAGCCTCCTGAGGAAAGGGACCTGTCCAAGTCATCTCGATGCCTCTTATTGTATCTACCATGAGAAGTAGACTTAGTAATGTCCAATTGCGAGAGGAAGGAAGGTCCCTGAGCTCAATTGCACACTCCAAAGACTGAGCCATGGCTTGGTTATGTCTGGAAATGTCCCCTAAAGCCTGAGTAAAAGACATCGCCCACTCAGGGAAAGCCACATCCTGAGAGGGTAGCCATCTGGCGGGTTCTGGATATCAGGCACTGTGGGCACCATGGGGAGGCTGGCCGCGTGTAATCCTATCACAACCGCCATAGTTGTAAAAGGAAGCCTTGCCCACCTGTATAAGCTGCTTTGTAGCCTTCCTATGAGGAGAAGATATGAAAGAAGGGGAGGGTGGAAGAAACAAACAAGCAGCAATGCCTGAGGGAAAAAAATGAATCCCTGGGGAAGTTGCACAAACAATACAGGCAAAAAGGCTGGCCTACAAGACCACTGGAGCTGTGTACTATGTAGACCAAAACAGAAGAATATAGTTCCAATAGACAATCTGAATAGCAGAGATCGTTTGAAAATAATGACTGCTCTAGGAGATCACAGCCCTCCTAAAACATTTGCCCCATCCCCAAACCCGCCTCCAGGAAAACCTCCCTCCAGTCAACTAATGATGCAGAGGAGGGAGGCGAGAGGTCAAAACATAACATTTGACAGGCAGGGAGCAGAGCAAAAAAGCAAACAGGAGAGATTGCTGCCTAGGCCTGGAAAAAGTCAGAGACTTAATTTGGTAAGCCAGACTGCAGCACCGACGTGGGATGAGCGGTCCCACCAACGGCAAGGAACAAGAAAATGTGACCCAGATGCACAGGCAAGTGCAAAAAAAGGTGCCAATCCCTAGTGATGTCAACAGTAGAAATCTCCCTCCCGATAAAAAATTCTATCCCATCTAGATCTAGGGTCTCCAAATGCTAGGTCCCTAAATGGTGTAGGTGGGGGAGGGGCAATGGGAAATAACCTACTCACCCCCCAGAATCATCGGGTGTATTCAGGGTTACCTTGCACGTATAGTGGGGTTACTGGCAGTATGCAAAAAAATAAGTTAAGCAAACGGCGGAGAGGGAAAAATTCAGTGCAGAAGACTGCCTTGTTTCCTGAAACCCTCAGGGGATTGACTAGTCCGAGAAAAGACTGACAACTCATCTGCAGCTAAGGAGAAAAATTTAAATAAATAAAACTAGAAAAAAAATAACAGCAGACCTGAGTATCAAGACATGTTTGCCTCCGACAAGAATAGACTAGAAACTGAATTATCCTGTGTCTGTAGGAAGAGTATAGCCTGCCTGGGCGGAGCTACGACTCTTTCCTACCTAGTGTCGCCTCCTAGTGGCAGGACTATATACACATGTTGCTGCGTCCCCCAATGATTAGCGAGAAATACAGCTTTGAAGACATAAATTATAGGGCCATGACTCCCTTGTTGTAGTGAACCCTTTTCCCTGTTTGAAACTGTTCATACTGTTACTTTGCTGAATACATTAGCTCATAGATTATAGCAAGATGTGATATACTTTATGTACTTGCGTGCTAAACTAACATGAATAGCTAAATAGCAGGAAATGGCACTATTAAGAATGTTGCAAACATGCTGTGTTAAATTGGCATAATTTGTGGTGTAATGATGAACATTGTTGGGTTTTTTTTTGTTTTTTTTTAGTAACTGGATTGAGGTTTTTTGGTTTTTTCATTTTTTGAAGATTGCTTTACTGGTCCATATTTTATCTCAGACGTTAGATGGCTTTTTCTTTATTGCTTGATGATCTGTTAAGCCTATATGAAAAAATACAGTAGACGTATTGACTGATTTGACATTTATTGACTTATATTAAACTCTGATGATCAATATCTTTAATTTTCTACAGGAAAAACATAGATTGTTAAAAAGAAACCAGCATGACCAGGATTCTGAAAGCACAGTGGATTCGGAAGAAGAATCTGTCTTTAGCCAGGTACATTAAATCAGCTGTTCTTAAACTATGAGGCAGATCTCTTTATCAAGTCAAATACTCTGGCTTTCACCAACAAAGTGAAAGGGGAGAACAAAGTTTAATTTCCAGCAATCTACCACTGCCTTCCTGCATAGTTACATAAATGATTTCTTTTCATAGCGACTGGGGTTCGAGGGTGGACATAATGTCTCTTTGGAAGAAATGTAATTTAAATTCGGAATAAATCAAATGATTCACTGTCTTTTCTGGAATTAGCCCCCAGGTCTTTGTGGTATCCTTTAAGAACCTGATGAGGGTGACAAAGTTAGTAATCAATAATAAGATTTTATTAAAGTATATAAAAAAAAAAAACATTAAAACGGAGATGAACTGAAAGTCATCCCTGAGTCCTAGCAGTCTAGCCTTACACAATATATGCACCTTTATACTGAATGAAAAAACAAAGGATTTATAAATCTGGATCAGTATACCTGGAGAGGTTAAAGTTGTGTAATGCTGTTGTAACAGTCTGTTTACTGTAATTCCAAGGGAAAGAACCAACTAGATGGCACAATTTCACCTGTAGCCCCCGAGTTTCTTGCAAATTCAGTTAAAGTCTAGTTATTTGGCTAGCCCAAGGATTTAAGTACCTCTAGCTGTTCCGGTGGTTGATTCCCCGGATAATGGCTAACTGTGGTGGAATCAAACTCAAAGGGAGCAGTAGGAAGTATATTTGCAATGACAAAAGTAAAAGTCTGTTAAACATACAGTACATGGAAGGGTATAGCAAGAAAATGAGAACAGAAGTATGATCAGGCAGTCTAGAAGTCAGCACCGAGAGTCAAGCAAGTACAAACGCAGTACCAGGGGTGAAGAATAAACATAGTCTGGTAAGCCAATAGTCCAATTACAGTAACCGAGCAGAGACAGGTTTGCTCTACTGTAATGGATAGTTCTGGTAAGCAGTATGACGTGCATGCACTACCCGGCATCCCTGCCTGCCCTGCCACAAGACTCAGTGTGGTGGCGGCTGCAGAGACAGGCTGCATTGAATGGCAGGAAGGAGAGTATGTTACAGCTATTGGCTGATTTCTGCATTGCTTCTTTTGTTTACAAGCGCTGTTTTCTCTGACATACCTGCTAGTGAAGCTGCAAACTCTGAGCTCAGTGGGCATTCGCTGTGAAGCATTTTAGTTTGTGGATATGGAGCTTGCTTTGTGTGAATGGTACTTCGTTGCACTAACCATCTCCTATAGTGCTCAGAAGTAAATTAAGCAAGCAGCAGGAGGCTAAGAGGTGTTATATATGACTAAATAGGTTAGCACTGTTGCTTTGCAGCACTGGGTTCAAATCGACCATGGACAACATTTGCGTGGGTTTCTTCTCACACTCGAAAAATATACATATAGGGTTTTTGGATTGTGAGCCCCACTGGGGACAGCAAGTGAGGACAACTTCTGTACGACAGTAGGATATTTGTAATCCAGACATTTTGAAAAGTTGCTTAAGATTGAGAAATTTACTAAAATAACATATTTAATTGATTATTTTAGTAACCAGTGGGACAATGTCGACTTTTATATCTGTTTATCGCACAATGTGTGTTCTCTTTGTTTTCATCTAGTCCAGATACGTTCAACGTTGTGACCTATAATAGTAAAATATATATTTTTTAGGCTTTATTTTCTCTTAAACACATATCACAAGGTTTGAATTTTATCTGTTATTCATTTCTTTTAGTTTGCATAAAGAATATAAAAGACAAAAAAGGACCACATGAGTTCTCCTAGTGTAGTATTTCAGATATAATGTCGATATACAGGATAGAGTTCTGACGCTCACCTTTCTATGCTTCAGATATGGTGCTATACATGTAGTTGCCTAGAGGTTTGAAAAGAGGCATTCACCAGACAGAAGACATCCAAAAGGATTCTCCCTTTATTGTCAACCAGATAACAGATCAGCTGATCTGAGAACGAAGTGTGCGATACCTTAAGGGTATGTGCACACACAGTAATTACGTCCGTAATTGACGGACGTATTTCGGCCGCAAGTAGTGGACCGAACTCAGTGCAGGGAGCCGGGCTCCTAGCATCATAGTTATGTACGATGCTAGGAGTCCCTGCCTCTCCGTGGAACTACTGTCCCGTACTGAAAACACGATTACAGTACGGGACAGTTGTGCTGCAGAGAGGCAGGGACTCCTAGCATCGTACATAAGTATGATGCTAGGAGCCCGGCTCCCTGCAGTGTGTTCGGTCCGGGACTTGCGGCCGAAATACGTCCGTCAATTACGGACGTAATTAGAGTGTGTACACATACCCTTAAAGCGCGTTATCTGGTTTACAATAAAGTGACAATCCTACTGGACGTCTTCTGTCTGGCGGATGCTGCTTATTTACCTTATAGGCGACTACGCGTGTTGCTCCCTATGTGCAACATAGAAAGGTGAGAGCAACAACTCTTTCCTGTATATCTTCACTTAAATCTTATATACTACAATAGGAGTATATCTTATATCTTTACTTAAATCTTAAATACTACAATAGGAGCGCTGCTCTTTTCCTTTTTTGTCTTCTATGAAAATTATACAACCGTCTGCTGTAACAGTGGACCACACAAAGAGCAGCACCTCCATAGCAGCAGATCCTGCTTGAAAAGCTTTTTGAAAGCCATTTATTGAGCTCCACTGTTTAATTTTGTTTCCCAAGCGTATAATTTCTGTCAGTCTGTTTCCTAAGACCAGAGATGTTTTGTTTTCATAAACTCCATCAAATTTGCATGGCATAATAGTTTAATCTATTTAATGTAATAAAATATTGTACGATAGGGTTGGTGCCCTTTTTCATAAAAATATATATGTCACACTGTGTGTTTCGTTTTATTCCTTTACTATATACAATAAATCTGCAAATATGTGTTTGTGAGATGAAATGCATTGTAACCTACATGTATGTTTATTTTTACATAACAGGGCTCTAAATCTGGTGTAAGCTATAGTTCTCAGAGTTTCTCAGTCTCTCATCAGGACTCTGAGAGTACTCGACAAGGATCCGAGACAGAAGATATGCTTCTAGATGACTTACTGCATGGACCCCAATGCCGATCCTCATGTGAGAGTGACAGTGAAGATGACCTCTCACAGGAATATGCTGGAGGTAGCAGGAAATCTCAAGCAAAAGATGTATTTCAGTTGGTGAGAATGAAAACAATAAGACCTCAGTGTTTGTCAGTCTGGATGATTTTATACAGCTCCTGAAACAAACCGCCTTGTAGAACTCTTGTAGAAATATGCGATCATCCGATCGCTTTTATAATACACCAGAATACTTCTGTATTGCAGTGTATTACTACCTGTCCGTTTAAAACGGACAGGCATCTGCCAGGCCATGCATCTGGCATGACCTATCAGGCATTTACTACAGGCAGACCTGGGGGCCTTTATTAGGCCCTCTGCTGCCATCGGAGACACAGACGCTCGGCGATCTCATCGCCGGGTGTCATTGGGAGAGAGAGGGAGCTCCCTCCCTCTCTCCAAAACCACTCAGATGCGGCGCCCGCTATTGAGCGTCGCATCTGAGGGGTTAAACTAGTAAGATCTATACTAATATCGATCTCACCCGTTCGAGCAGGGATGCCCCCAGCTACCTCTGGTAGCAGAGAGCAGGGACATTTAACGGCTCCCTGCTCTGTTTATTTATTCTGATGCAGCGCCGTGAAAAGGCTATTGCATCAGAATAAAGCCCATTAATGGCCTCCGTGAAAAGGCGTATCGGTGGTCATTAAGGGGTTAACGACCATGTACACATTTGAGAAAAAATTATTTTTTATTATCAAAACAGTGTATGGCTGGGTTCACACGACCATGTTACGTCCGTAATGTACGGAACGTATTTCGGCCGGAAGACCCGGACCGAACTCAGTGCAGGGAGCCGGGCTCCTAGCATCATAGTTATGTACGATGCTAGGAGTCCCTGCCTCGCTGCAGGACAACTGTCCCGTACTGTAATCATGATTACAGTACGGGACAGTAGTTCCACGCAGAGGCAGGGACTCCTAGCGTCGTACATCACTATGATGCTAGGAGCCCGGCTCCCTGCACTGTGTTCGGTCTGGGTCTTCCGGCCGAAATACGTTCCGTACATTACGGACGTAACATGGTCGTGTGAACCCAGCCTATCAGTGTGTTTAGTGCAATTTTGTGCTTACCTTTTATAAAAATTTATTTTTACTGTTTGAGATACAGCTGCTTTGTATCCGGTATACAGAGCAGTTGTGTCATACGCTAAAACCTGTATCCATCAGGTCAGTGGCACTGTTTCAGTGACAGTAGGTCCTGCGTGTCTCTGACACGCAGGCTCGATCTCTTATCAATCACATCTAAGTTCATAACCCACTGTCACTGAACCTGTCAGTTCCCCTGACTTGACAAATTCAGGTCTCAGCGCAAGATACAGAACCTGTGTATCCAGGATACAAAGCCTCTGTATCTAAAAAAGTTAAATACATTTTTAATAAAAAAGAATTACAAAGTTGCACCAAACACACTGATACTGTTGTATTTTTATTTTCTTTTTTTTATTATTTTCAAAGGTGTGCATAGCCTTTAACCGGTAAAATTATCTTGTGATGCCCCACTTATGGTTTACCATATAGTACCCAAATAATACAATTATACAATGCTCTAATAACATTGCCATGAGATGCCCAAATAACATGACCAGACAGTTAGGGAATGTACAGTAGCTGCATCCTATCATCAGGGAAGCAAGCTCCTGGTGCGAAGGCCACGATTACACTTCTTAAAAAAATGCTTACATTTCTTCTATACTTTTTAATTCTACAATTACAATTACTGAGGCTCATAGTAGCTGGGAAAATAGAAAGATGAAGGAATCCAGTGGCCACAGAGGCGGCCCCCAAGTCATCCAGAAACTGTAACGGCTTTAGATACATCCACCAGGAACATTGGACCGTAATTATGGTCCGTAATTACGGACTAAATCTACGGTCGTGTGCATGGGGCCTAAGACCGTATCTTAAGGAAGTGTATAATGCGTTGGCAGAGTTTAAATGTGGCTGACCGAATTAAAACGTTTGGGGACCTCCTGGTTTATTTGAATAGTTGGGTTTAATTTGTGACGTTTTATTTTTGTTTTGTAGAACCATCTGTTTTGGCTGCAGGGCACAAGTCCCACATCTGAGAGAGTAAGTGCAATTATATGGGAGAAGAATGAGTGTAAGAAGGCGGATATGTCTGTACTTGACATCAGTGGAATCATCATGAAACAAGTATGTGTTTAGAAAACTATTCCATGTACAATTATATTTAAATCCTAAATATATAAACCATTAAAGACAGTTTGTAAAATGCAAGTGTTTATATGATTTAAGATACTTTGTTTCATGAACAGTATCGTTTGATTTGCTGGCAAGGAGCCCTTGGGCGCAATATTACAGATCCACACAACACTGATGTGTAATATGGCTGTGTGCATGGGCCCTTAAAGGGGTTATTTCACCAAAACAACTTATCACCTATGCACCGGATAAGGAATACTGTAAGTGCTTGACCGAAGTGGGTACCAACGCTAGGATCCACACCAATCAAGAGAACTGGGTCCCAATTGCCCAATATGAACAGAGAAGTAGTCACACATGTGCGCTGCCGCTCTATTTATTCTCTGCGAGACTACTCTCTATAGCACTCCGCTATCTCCGGCAGTCCCATAGAGAATAAATAGAGTGGTAGCTCGCATGCCCTTTAATGCAGACGAGAGCCCCCCGTGTTCATACACTTATCATGTATGCTGTGGATAGTTGATAAATTGTTTTGGTAGGATTACCCCTTTAATCTGGCCCTGCCTAAAACTCTAGCTGCCCTGCACTTTACACACATGTATTTTGTTTATTAAAGGATATAATCAAGAATTTTTTAAGTGCCGTGTCAGAGGGGAACATTCATTCACCTGGCAGCATGACTTCTCTTTAATTCTCTTATTTCTTTTTAAAGTGCAGAAAAACATTTCTCATATATCACAGTATTTTCATAATAAAAGCATACCCTCAAAACCCCTCTCTGTAAAGGCATAAGCCACCATAAAACAATTTACAGATGTGTTCTTCCTTACCTTTCCTCATATCCAGAGATATGTGAAGCGAGATGACCAACTTTGTAAAAAGAAAATAAATATTATGTTGTGATACTTTGTCACGAGACGTCTATGCTGTATGTGTTTGTGTGACCACCCAGTGGTTGTGATGTGGTTTCAGTCTTGATAATCACTCCTGATATTTTAATACTATAAGCAACTGTCAATTGTAATGATATAATTCAAGGTGCAAATAGCATACAATGGAATCAATATAATGCCATTTTTGTAAGCACAGTGTCTATACACGGTTTTTCATATAACTTCATTAAAACCCCCACCAATCCCTAGAAAGAAGGCGCCACAATGCAAAAACTGCAGATTAAACTTCCTGGCCACTTTTTGTAGGGAACTCAGTCCCTTTGTTTTACGGATGTCATAGTGGTCATACCCTTACTGATCATAATGTTATAACATTAACTATTAAAGTGGATCTGTCAACTGAAAATGCTGCCCTATATAAGGGCAGCATGATACAAGTTTTTATTCCTAGTAGTCAAAACAGCAGAGAAAAATGTTGCACCGTTTGGCTAATAGGAGTGCTGACAAAACACAGCAAACTCATAGTTATGAGTCTGCTATATTCATGGGGGGGGGGGGGGAACGCTCCCCTGCTGGCTGCTGTGTATATGTGCATGCCTATGATGTCAATGGAAGTGCTCCCCTCATGAATACACCAGACTCCTAACATATCTATTTGTATTATTTCAGCCAAATGATCCTATTAGCCAAATGACGCTACATTTTTTGTAATATGCTGCTGTTACATAGAGCAGCATATTAAACTGTCAGATCCACTTTAATTACGTATGTATGTTCAGCACATCACTATGTGTAGTTGATGCATTTCCTTAAACAAAACTTTGCACCGGGTTTAGGGCCATATGCCTCTATTAGAAATTCATCATTTTCATTGTTGTAGTGACCTTCAAAGAATTCTTCCTGACATTCTACCTGCATATGTGGGACATTGTGAAGTGTGCAGGGAAAAGGTTAACACCGTAATTATCACATTAATGAAATCTATGACTTCTCCATTCCCTGCACTTGTCTTCTTTCTTCATGTACATGAAACTACGATTCCTATTAATTAATTTACCTATCATGTTTAACAGCAGCTGTTCTGTATAAGTTCTGTATTTATAGAGCAGACTTGGAAATGGCAGATCAACAAAAAAGAGCCATTACAAAGAGTCATTAGTGAAAGCCCAGCCTATGAAGTATAAATGCGATTATATTTTACCAATGATGACTTAACATTACTTATACATTGAAAAGAAAGACACTCTTGTTTATCTTCTACTACAACATCTGTACATTTCCACATTGCAGAACTAACAGCACACATTGCATTAGGATTAGAAGAATTTAGCAGTGGATGCTCATATGCGGTTGCTCAATATTAGGTTATGTTATTAATAATCTTATGAGAATTTATACAGTGAATTAAAAATGTTACAGGTTAAGAGGCCGACTACTGTAGCCATACAGCACGGGTTTAAGTTTGCTGCTGGAGCGATTGGGCAGCTGACTGTCGGGTGCCCGGCAGTCAGACTGCCAGGGATCCTAAAGAGAAGACAGAAGCAGTTTTCACATCTTCTGTCTTCTCCGTACTCTCGTAATGAGCGCTGTGTATAGAATAGATGCCGCGGCAATGTCGCTGCCTCTATTGTTCCCGATGGTCATGTGACTGGTCCATGCGGTAATAATATAGGGACTATGTTATTACCAGAAAAAAATAGCTAAAATGTAAAAAACCTAATTTTTTTTACTATTCTTTTTAAGCTAAAAGCCTAAAAATGCTACAAAAAAGCAATAGTCGGGTGTATAAAAATTAAGAAAAAAACCCTGCATTGATCACTTAAAAAACAGGAAATAAAAACATTATAGTCATTCAACTAATGCATGCTAAAAACTGCTGTATTGCAAGCATGAGTCTACTTATTAGCTTTATCTTGAAAATAGATCTTTTTAATATAAGACATGTTATGATAACATACCCCCAATCATTTGAAATCTGAAAAGAGGTACACCCCCTATTTATTGGCCCCAATGTTCCGGAGACTAAGCTATTGAGGTCCACATAATACCTTGTACACATGGCTGTATTTCGGATATGAACAAGATCCGAATTGTACGAAGTTGTACCGAGTGGTAAAACAGTACCTATAAAAGTCTATGGACGAGCACTGGACTTGACTGTTTCCATAACAGATTTCTATGGAGCGACAGCTCTTCTGCCGCTTCATATAAACGCTTTATTCACTTCAGTTGTGCGGGTAAGAAGGAAAAAGTGGCTAAGGAAATGTGTACGTGGAACCGGTGGGACTAAGCCTGGGTAGGCAATAAGCAGCCATATTGCTTAAAAAAACAGTAGTGGAGGAAAAGTAACAGGTGTGTAGGAAAAATGTTTTTTACTTAAAGCAACAAAAAATTATTTGTTTTGTCGTGTTCAGGTGAGCTCCTATGAGCATGGTGTGGGATATCAAATGCTAGGAAATGTGGTCACTCTGACTTTGGTAGCCTTCCCATTTTTCTTCCATTTGTGTCATGAACGGGACATGGAACAGATCTTTTCACTGTCCAGCAAGGAGTACCTGGCAATCTTCTGTGGTGGACCCCCGACACCTCTACTTTTCATTCTCTCATTCATTAATCTGGTGCTTCGGATCTGTCTCACCTGGATGTTCTTCTTCCTGATGTGCGTGGCTGAACGGACATATAAACAGGTTGGCATGGTATACAAGTTTTATGTTATATTTTTATGTTGACTTTATACGTTTATAAGTTTCAGATACATCTACTATGTTGAAATTCCTAAAGTATGCGAGGTTGACTTGCAAAGTTTGGTAAGATTATAGTGAAATACTGCCATCAATAGGACCTGATAGATGCTAGATTATTGGATTTTCTGGATTATCATATGCCAGATAGAATTTCACTTTATGTGCTTACTTTCCGACCTGTTAAAACTTTTTCCATGATGGTAATTGTGCACATTCTTATAAAGTCTTCACCTCATACAGCAAAATTGTAAGAATATGTGATTAGCAACAGTACGTGTGTAAAATACAATGAGACAAACAATGCAGCAGTGAAATAACAGTATTTTGTCCTTTACAAATTGTAAACATTGTACTATATGCAACATACAATTAGTTGGAAAAAGATTGTTTTTATCAAAAGATAATAATAGTAATTCTGACTACAACATGCTGACATTTTAGGTCAGTCAATTAACCTAAGGAATACACCGTGCAAATGTAGTAGCGTTATTGCAATGTAAAATACGTTATCTACTAATGTTATCTAACTTAAAGTGTACTTATAATTATACATGTTTTGCATAATGTAGTAGTACATGTAAATGCCATACATTTTGTAACATATCCTATTAGAGTAAAGTGGCATCTTCCTCGCTTTCCATTCCCCCCTTCCGTGCCTACAGGCTATTTGTACATGTTGCACTGAAATAATCCCGGCCCCATTCCTCTTCTTCCTCCTTCACCTCCTCCTGCGCTTCCTCCTCCTGCTCTTCTTCCTCCTCTTCCTGCTCATCTTCCTCTTCCTGCTCTTCTTCCTCTTCTTCTTCCTCCTGCTCTTTTTCCTCCTCTCTCTTGCTCCTGCTCATCTTCCTCTTCCTTCTCTTCCTCCTGCTCTTCTTCCTCCTCTTCCTGCTCTTCTTCCTCCTCTCCCTCTTGCTCCTGCTCTTCTTCCTCCTCCTGCTCTTTTTCCTGCTTTTCTTCCTACTATTCCTTTCTCCTGCTCTTCTTCATCCTGCTCTTCTTCTTCGTCCTCTTCTTCCTCCTCTTCCTCCTGATCTTCTTCTTCCTTTCTCTTGCTCTTCTTCCTCCTGCTCCTCTCCCTCCTCCCCCTCTTCCTGCTCTTCTTCCTCCTCCTGCTCTTCTTCCTCCTCCCGCGACTCTCCCTCTTCCTGCTCTTCCTCCTCCTCTTGCTCTTCCTCCTCCTCCTCTTGCTCTTCCTCCTCCTCTTGCTCTTCTTCCTCCTCTTGCTCTTCTTCCTCCTCTTGCTCTTCTTCCTCCTCCTGCTCTTCTTCCTCCTCCTGGCAGGGTTTGTTTTTTTATATTCGCTTTATGATTCATGTGGCAAATAACTGTTTATTTGCATGCCTCTACCACATTATAGCTGAGGCGTACTTGGTAAAATTCATATGCAATGTGTAAAAAGACATTTTTCATGCAAAAAAAAAACTGAAAAGAAAATGTCTGCACTGAATATTTCTGCATGAACCTCGCCTTAGGAAAAAGAATTAATATTTACAAAAAAAATCTAAAAACAAACTATAAAAACTCCAGAGAGGGAAGGAGTTTCTTTTTTTTTTTTTTTTTTTTTTACATGATTTTGAAAACTGGTTATCGTTTTCCCTCATTTATATGACATTTTTCTATCTTTGGCCAGCAAGGTTTCAGCAAACAGGAAAAAAGCTGCTAGAATAAAAGCAAGCAAAAAAAAATACCCTAGCATATAATGATATTCTCATTTCATCATCTCGCACACAAAGCACTATGCAGCGAGACGCTTGCAATGTAAATGTAATATGCTGTAGCTACATGCCATGATAACCTTTAATAAAACAAAGTGAGCAGTGGTTATTAGAAGCTTGGGGCAGCCAAAGAGAAAATATTCAATTAAACTAGGGGAAGGGATTACTGTAGAGTAGAATTAAAATCATTGCATATACCACAAATGCAGAAGACAGCTATGAAGAACAAAACCACAGGAATATACGTCTGACAGCAATTCCCTAATTGCTAATATACTGAAAGCCACAGTTGATGCAAGAGAATTAGGGTATCGGAATAAAGTGGTCCATAGACGTAAAGACTGGCCTTGATCCGACCACAGTTCCAAAATGTCTCAACATTAGGATGTTACACACGTGTAAACGTTTTTGCAATGATGGAAATTATTCTCCAATTATTAATTGTAGCTCTCCAGTACTGTGCTTCATAGCAATGACAGCCGTGTTGATCTGTTGATAAATAAAATCGCTGCTTATATAGCAGTTATCAAAACCATCTATAGATGTGAGATTGGTTTTAATCTGAAAAAGAATCTGTCAGTTATTTGAGAAAAATCATTGAAATTATAGGTTCCTGAAGGATTTGTACTTGTCACACTTGGCATAAAGTGCATGTTGTGATTATGTACTGTATGTGTATATATATATATATATATATTTAAATATATATATATATATATATATATATATATATATATATATATATATATATATATATATGTAGACTTGCTATTTATTTCAAAAATCCAAGCATGTAAAATAAAAAGGTACAGTTCCTGTAGCGCAAGAGTTTCAGATTATCCGGCTTGTATTCTGATCAGGTTATAAATGTTATTTTGTAATTGATTATTATAAACTAGGCAGTATTTTATTTGTTTATGTGCTGACTAAATCTGTATAGCAGTAGGAGCTCCCACTTTCTAATACAGAGTACCACATCCCCTGCATAGACAGAGTTAAATATAATACATATATTGTATTATAATAGAATAATGTATTATACCTGCATCCACCACTAGGGGAAGTTAGCTTACTGCATACTGTTCATACATTGAACTCAGTAATGAGAAAGTATGCATTTAGCTCCTAAACTCCCTGCTATCCTAATTGGTATCAAACCAATAACATCTTAAGACTACCAGAGCATCTAAAGATTTCCTCTTTCTGGGGGAAAAAGCAAGGTCAATGACTGTGCATCTTGTATGCTTCCTAACAGATGATCCTGGTGCTGTTCTCAGACTAAACTGACTACGCAGTGCTTTAATTTTTGAGACAGAAATATTTGATGTGCTTTGAAACACACTGGGCTTCCAAATGCTTCAACATAATTTACAAGCTAATGGTGCCCATGCAAATTCGAGGAAATTCGGCCCGAACCTGCCGATTTTAATGGGACCAGCCGACTATAAAAAGTGTATGTTGGATTTCAATATGCCGATCCCTTGGCAGATGTAGCAAAAATGGCAAAACATGTAATACACGGACAGGCAAATTCCACAAGAACAGGAGACATTTTTACATAGCAACTCTTTTATCTGGCTCATAGAGGGGTCCAGAACAGGCCCCCCTTATGACATTCATATACACTAATAGAACATATGGAAAGGGTTTTGTTATCGTGAGATGAACCCAAATAACTCAGAATTCTGACTTTTAGATAACTCCAAATTTTTACTTTTTGCTTTTTTTGCCCAGTTCACCCGTTTGCTAAATTATATTCTTATTTGTGATTTTCTGAGTAAAAGAGGATTATTGCTTCGTCTTTATATGGCTTTACTAGACAATATATGCTTCATTGTATATTGGAAGAGATACTTTCCTCTATGACTTACGTCAAAAACATCATTTGTTCTATAACTTTCTATAACGTTCTATAATTTTTATAGGCATTATCCATTCTACATATGTGTGTATTTGTTTTGTATTGTCTTTAGTTGTGACATTATCGTGAATTACATTTTTATATGTTGTGTAGAGATAGTGTGTGGGAGTACACAATGTCTTTTCGTGCCATTTATTCCTGTGAGAAATGCATTTGTGTATATATGCGATTTGTCTTTGTGACCTTTTTACTGCTAGCCTTTGTAAATGTAAATTATAACTACAGTATCTTCTTCCACTATTCCAACGTGATACCTTGTTTCCACCTGTAGAGATTTCTGATAGCCAAGTTATTTAGTCATCTCACCTCTGCCAGGAAGGCTCTGAAATCTGAAATTCCTCACTTTCGACTAAAGAAGGTGCAAAATATTAAAATGTGGCTGTCTCTACGTTCCTATTTAAAGGTGAGCTATGGGTTCCACTTCTGTGCATGATATATAAATTTACTTCTTTTTACATAACCTCTTAACAACTTGTTATCTTGTCATTTCCCAGAGACGAGGACCCCAGAGATCAGTAGATGTAATTGTATCCTCAGTGTATTTGGTAACTCTCTCCATTGCCTTCATTTGCTGTGCTCAGGTAGGTATTCACTGTATAGACAGTGCAAAAGGCCAAACACCTATGCATAATTACAAACACTAGCCATTTCAACACACTACCCATTTCAATATATGATATATTGGTGGCATATCAATTATACACGACATTAAAGGGAAGGTATCACGAAAACATTTTTTTTATATATATAATATTGCTTTTAGTTTGATATTAAAATACATTTTATTTATTTGTGTTCTTGTGTTGTACTTTTTACTTTATTCTTACTTTTACTTCTCTATGGGGGCTGCCATTTTTTTTTCATCTCTGTATGTGAAGATTAACGACACATACAGAAATGGAATACGGCACATACATCCCCATAGAGAATGCGAACGGGAGCCGTTCCATTCACTATAGCGTACGCTGTCTGTGTGGGAACGGCGCATGCGCCGCTCCCACACAGACCAAAAGGAAGGTCTTTGGCAGAGCGAAAACCGGCGCCATTTTCATGTGGACCAGAAGCCGTGGTCGGACAGTAAGATGACGACTTCTGGTCGCGGCTTCCGGCCATATGTTCAAGGCAGCGAAGACGCAATGAATAGGAGCGGAGGCGGCAGAAGCAGGTAAGTTATGTTTGTGTATGTGATGTGTGTTTTACGTTCATGTATGTTTGTGTTATACTGTCTGATTACCACTGTATCTAATCCTCCTACACTGTGCATTCGCTCAGAAAATGGCGGCACACCGTGTAGGAGGTTTGAAGATTCAACCCCCTCCTTCTCCTGGAATTAGCCAGGATAAGGGAGGGGGGATTGTGTGAGGACACTAGAGCGAGTGTGTCCACACCAAATTTGCAGCATAAAGCAATAAGGTTGCTTTACCACATTGCCAATGCTGCAATTTGGGGAATTGCTCCCTCTAGTGACCAGCACATGGAAAGGTTATAAATTAGAATCTAATTTATTATATTTCATGACTTGTGAAAAAATTAAAAAAATTAAAACACTGTGAAATCACTTATATACTAACTGTTTAACAGGTTCCCGACCGCTGGCCGTAAATATACGGCCAGCGGTCAGGGTCTCTAAAGTCCGGCGTATAGTATATATACGGCCGCACTTCAGAGACTGTGCACGCGCGATCGCGTGCACACAGCTCTATGCCCTGGCTGTTGCTAACAGCCATGGGCACTGGGCAGAATGTCAGGGGTCAATCTTTTGGCCCCTGAACATGTGATCGCTGTGACAACCAATCACAGCGATCACATGCATTTCTGCTTAGAAAACAGTGTGCACGCGATCGCGTGCACACAGCCCTGTGCCCTCGCTGTTACCAACAGCTCTGGGCACTGGGCAGAGTATCAGGGACCAATCTGATGGTCCCTGAACATGTGGTCGCTGTGACAACCAATCACAGCGATCACATGCATTTCTGCTTATAAAACAGTGTGCACGCGATCGCGTGCACACAGCCCTGTGCCCGCGATCGCGTGCACACAGCCCTGTGCCCTCGCTGTTACCAACAGCTCTGGGCACTGGGCAGAGTATCAGGGACCAATCTGATGGTCCCTGAACATGTGGTCGCTGTGAAAATCACAGCGACCACATTTGTTTTATTTTGAGTTTTCTGGCAGTAAATCTCCTGCCTCTTTTCTTCTCCTCAAATATTGTTTCAGTTTGAGGAGAAAAAGAGACTCGGGAGAATTGCTGCCAGAAGATTACAGTGAAAAAAAAACAAACAGTTACACTATAAAACATTCTCTGTATAGATAGATTTCTATCTATCTATACAATCTATCTATCCATCTATCTTTTTTTCTATCTATCTACCTTTCTTTCTTTTATTCTATTAGAATAGGCAGGTAGGGAGTATATAATTATATATATATCCACATATATATAATATATATAGCAATAGCGGTTTATTTTTTTGTTAGCGGTAGTGTAGATATATATAGCAGTTAGGCCCCATGCACACGACAGCAAAAAACCTCCGTTTTTGCGGACCGCAACTGCGGTCCGCAAAAACTGAGCCATTCACTTTCATTGAACGCTGACACCTTTCAGTAGCACTACGGAAGGGTGTCAGTGCCGTGGAAATGTTCCGGGAATTATGGAACATGTCCGTTCTTTCGCATTTTGCGGGCCGTGCTCCCATACTTTGTATGGGAGCACGGCCCGAAAATGCGGCTGTCAGTCAGCGGCCGGCCGTGCCCGCGATCGCGGACAGCAATTGCGGGCACGGTCGTGTGCATGGGGCCTTAGTTTGTGTGTTTTATAAAAAAAATAAAAAAATAAAATTTGTTTAGTTAGTGTTAGTGTTAGTTACGTTATGGCGAGGAAGTTGTTTAGCGCCGAGGAGGCATACGCCATGCTGTGGTCTGAGTCGGAGACCGCATCAGAGATGGCGTTCGAGATGGAACCTGTTTTAGGTAGTGACGATGACAGCGTCACTTCAGGTTCATCTTCAGGGGACGTTGTCCCTGATGCAGTCGAAACTGCAGAACATGAAAGCGCAGGGCCAAGTAGCGCTGTAGCACGGGACAGCCTGGTCCCTCCAGTCCAGGCTCTTGTATGGGCACCTGCCCCATCTTTTGGGCCTAGAATCCACGGATTTACGGCCACTCCTGGCATAACCGTGGACAATACAAATTTTGTCCAAATGGATTACTTCCATTTATTTATAACGGACGACATCCTAAATCAGATTGTCCACGAAACAAATTTATATGCCACGCAATATATAAGGCAGAAACCTTCATCCACCCATGCCAGAGATTGGACGCCCACCAATTTGCAGGAATTAAAAAAAAATTTGGGGCTCACCCTAAATATGGGTATTGTCAAAAAGCCCTCCATTAGGTCTTACTGGTCAACAAGACCCGCCCAAGCCACCCCAGTATATTCTGCAGTAATGCCCAGGTCTCGTTATGAGACAATAATGAGGTTCCTCCACTTCAATGACAACGCACAGGCCCCCCCAAGTACCGATGCAAACCGGGATCGGTTGTTCAAAATAAGACCGCTAATAAATTCCCTGAATAATTTATTTCTGCAACTCTACACCCCTGAGCAGAATGTAAGTGTGGACGAGCAGATATTTTGGAAGTGTTATAGAAACTCTGTTGAGTTTTGTAAAACCAGCTTTGAAAAAAAGCGATATGTGAAATAATCTTCTTCTATCGTCCGCCCTCCTACATCTCTATGTGATAAATAAGGCCACATATTTGGTATCCCCGTGCACGGGAGAAGTGGCAGAATGTGAACGGAGATTAATTTTGACCGTGGTCTATGCCGTGTGTGAAAAATGCTGGTATAAACTGACGCATTTGCTAAAAAATTGCTAATTTTATTTTGTTCCATCTTATTCAAGAAACTTTCAGAAGAAAACTGGACTGTCTAAAAATATGATAAACCCCTTGAAGAAAACCTTGTGGGGTCTGCTTGCGTGAATGAAGTCATTTATGGGGTGATTCTAATCTTTCAGCAGCATTACACCCCCCAGAAAACAGTATGCGGCTATAAAGTCAAGTGCAGAATTCCTGGACCGAAAAGGCCAAAAAGCCTCCTTTTATGCCAAGCCCTGGCACATGCCCGCACAGTGAATAAGGCACACATATTTGGTATCCCATGCACGGGAGAAGTGGAAGAACGTGAAAGGAGATGAATTTTGGCCGTGGTCTATACCGTGTGTGAAAAATACTAGCCTAAACTGACGCATTTGCTAAAAAAGTGCTGATTTTATTTTGTTCCATCTTATTCAAGAAACTTTCAGAAGAAAACTGGACTTGCTAAAAATATGATAAACCCCTTGAAGGAAACCTTGTGGGGTCTACTTGTGTGAACGAAGTCATTTATGGGGTGTTTCCAATGTTTCAGCAGCATTACACCCCCCAGAAAACAGTATGCGGCTATAAAATCAAGTGCAGAATTCCTGGACCGAAAAGGCCAAAAAGCCTCTTTTTATGCCAAGCCCTGGCACATGCCCATGAATAAAGCACACATATTTGGTATCCCCATGCACGGGAGAAGAGGAAGAATGTGAAATGCGATGAATTTTGTCCGTGGTCCATTTTGTGTGTGAAAAAGCTAGCATAAACTGACGCATTTGTTAAAAAAAAAAGCTAATTTTATTTTGTTCCATCTTATTCAAGAAACTTTCAGAAGAAAACTGGACTGTCTAAAAATATGATAAACCCCTTGAAGGAAACCTTGTGGGGTCTACTTGTGCGAATGAAGTCATTTATGGGGTGATTCTAATGTTTCAGCAGCATTACACCCCCCAGAAAACAGTATGCGGCTCTAAAATCAAATGCAAAATTCCTGGACCAAAAAGCCTCCTTTTATGCCAAGCCCTGGCACATGCCCGCACAGTAAATAAGGCACACATATTTGGTATCCCCATGCACGGGAGAAGTGGAAGAATGTGAAAGGAGATGAATTTTGACCGTGGTCTATACCGTGTGTGAAAAATGCTAGCCTAAACTGACGCATTTGCTAAAAAAGTGCTGATTTTATTTTGTTCCATCTTATTCAAGAAACTTTCAGAAGAAAACTGGACTTGCTAAAAATATGATAAACCCCTTGAAGGAAACCTTGTGGGGTCTACTTGTGTGAATGAAGTCATTTATGGGGTGTTTCTAATGTTTCAGCAGCATTAGGCCCCCCAGAAAACAGTATGCGGCTCTAAAATCAAATGCAAAATTCCTGGACCGAAAAGGCCAAAAAGCCTCCTTTTATGCCAAGCCCTGGCACATGCCCGCACAGCGAATAAGGCACACATATTTGGTATCCCCATGCACGGGAGAAGTGGAAGAATGTGAAAGGAGATTAATTTTGTCCGTGGACTATACCGTGTGTGAAAAATACTAGCCTAAACTGACGCATTTGCTAAAAAAGTGCTGATTTTATTTTGTTCCATCTTATTCAAGAAACTTTCAGAAGAAAACTGGACTTGCTAAAAATATGATAAACCCCTTGAAGGAAACCTTGTGGGGTCTACTTGTGTGAATGAAGTCATTTATGGGGTGATTCTAATGTTTCAGCAGCATTAGGCCCCCCAGAAAACAGTATGCGGCTATAAAATCAAATGCAAAATTCCTGGACCGAAAAGGCCAAAAAGCCTCCTTTTATGCCAAGCCCTGGCACATGCCCGCACAGTGAATAAGGCTCACATATTTGGTATCCCCATGCACGGGAGAAGTGGAAGAATGTGAAAGGAGATGAATTTTGACCGTGGTCTATACCGTGTGTGAAAAATGCTAGCCTAAACTGACGCATTTGCTAAAAAAGTGCTGATTTTATTTTGTTCCATCTTATTCAAGAAACTTTCAGAAGAAAACTGGACTTGCTAAAAATATGATAAACCCCTTGAAGGAAACCTTGTGGGGTCTACTTGTGTGAATGAAGTCATTTATGGGGTGTTTCTAATGTTTCAGCAGCATTAGGCCCCCCAGAAAACAGTATACGGCTATAAAATCAAATGCAAAATTCCTGGACCGAAAAGGCCAAAAAGCCTCCTTTTATGCCAAGCCCTGGCACATGCCCGCACAGTGAATAAGGCTCACATATTTGGTATCCCCATGCACGGGAGAAGTGGAAGAATGTGAAAGGAGATGAATTTTGACCGTGGTCTATACCGTGTGTGAAAAATGCTAGCATAAACCGACGCAATTGTTAAATTCTTGCATTTTTTTCCAATTTTGCCCACTTTAGAGAAAAAAAAAATAATTATATATACTGACAAATGCCACTAAAACAAAGCCCTATCTGTCCTTTAAAAAGAGTGTAAAATTCAAAGATGAACTTTATTCACCTGCTGAGTTATAGTCATCTAAAGAAGCGCATAGCAAAATTGTGAAATTTGCTCTGGTCATTTAGCTGTAAAACAGCCTAGTCCTTAACCGGTTAACTGAAGAAAAAAATAATAATTTCTAGCGACACATTCCCTTTAATGTATAATCGGTAGATATACCATGTGATACTGGAAAGAATACCAGTTTAATGTTAATAGATTAAAAAAAAAAAATCTAAATAAAGGCAAAATGGGTATTTTGAAAGAATATTGATATCCAAAAGAGGGATGCATTAGATAAACTGGTAGACAATATCATTATATGTTATAATGCATCCTCTACATGTTCTTTCTGCACAGGTTCTTCATGGACATAAAACATTTCTAAGCTATGTTTATAACTGGGAGTTACTCATCTGGGAGGCAGCATTGCTAATCTTCCTTCTACGTCTAACTTCCTTAGGATCTGACACCAACAAGAAATACAGTAACGTGTCACTACTACTGACTGAAGAGGTGGGTTGTTAATTTATCTAGTATAGTTAGAGAGCTAAATATGTATTAATTATTGCTCTGCCAGTGAATGTATAATGGACACTTATATACTGGTGCTCAAACACTAAGGCCTTATTTACACGAACAGAATAATCAGCCGTGTGACGGACGTTTTTTTTTAACTGCCGTCACACGGCTTCATTAAAATGAATGTACGTCTATGGGACTATTGTCACGCCCATTTTTTTTTAAAATGGATCATTTGAACAGCACGTGCAAAAATAGGATATGTCCTATTTTTTACTGTTTTCCCGTATCCTTCAATAGTCTATGAGGGATCTGTGAAATTGGGTCCCGCACGGATGCAGATTTTACACCTGTTCGTGTTAATAAGCCCTAAGGATACTGACTGCAACCATATTGTTCCAGATACGGTATGTATGACCTCACTCTCTAAGCTGTGATCAGAACAAAAAAAACAACACTTCTCTGGGGGTTATTAGCAGGTCACAGCCCGTGCTATACCACCAATGGTAGTGTATAAAGGGTTTAATTGCCCCACACAGAAACATATGAGGATACGGCGCCAGATCTCCCAGGGAGCAGGACACAAAAACGCTGCAGGTAATGTTTTTGGATTCGGCTGCATGGCGGCAAAACTTATGACCAATGGCAGATTAAGTAGACCATAGGCCCTGGGCTGTTTCACAATCTTGGGCACCCCTTACCAACCGCCGCTCTGCCGTGTCTATAGTGAACACCACTTTTCTGTGCGAGCATTCACAAATGGGTATTACGATTCCCCTTGTCAAAGGGCTGTGTCCCTACATACTGACAGTCTCCAACCATAGGTGACTATCACACTATGCGGGGACACATACTCTTCACAATGGGAATGGTAACACACATTTGTCCATTAGTCCTGGGTACACAAAGACTTTGAGGAATACAAGGATTTCCTACAACAGACATGTCAGGAGAGGGGACAGATCCTCTGTAGAGCCAGTGACTCACAAGTGATGTCTTCTCTGATGAGAGTCATTCACTTTTCTTCTCCATCTGACGCAGACCATTATGGCAACCTCTCCTGTTGAGACATCTTTGCTCCTCGTTCTGCAGCCATTTCCGGCCTCTATAGAAACACAAAATTTCAGATACCAAGGCCCATACACTAAAGGGGTTGTCTGGGCACGGACCGTTTTTTCATACTGTTGACCCCTCGATGTGCCCGAACAACCCCTTTTTACTAAGACTAATAAATTCGGACCCCAGACCAGATCCTAGAATACATACAGACCCCAGACCTTCTAAATTATTGCAGTCCCCAGACCAGACCCCCCTAAACTAATACAGACCCCAGAACAAGCACACTAAATACGGACCTCGGACCAGACCCCTAAATACATACCCAAGACCTGACCCTCTAATCTAATACAAACCCCAGACCTGACTCCCTAAACGAATACAAACTAAGGACCCCAGACCCCCTAAATAAAGACCCCTAAACCCAGCCCAGACCTAAATACAGAGCCCAGACCAGACCCCACCCCCTAAATACAGACCCTAGACCAGACCTCCTAAATACAGACCCTTTAAAATAATACAGATCTGGGGTCTGTATTCATTTAAGGGGTCTGGGGGTCTGTATTTAGTGTGTGGTTTGGAGTCTATATATTTAGGAGGCCTGGTCTGGGCTCTGGTCACTGGTGCAACTCGGACATGAAAAACTGTAGTTTTTCACGTCCGAGTTTGCACTCGTTCGTGTCTTAGACAAAGCGAAGCAACAGATAGAAATCTTCATCTTACAAATCACAAGATGCACAGGGTGTGCTTCAGAAGATTCTCTCTCTTCGTCTGCAGATTATGATAGCGCAGAAGGGCAATAGTGGTTTTAAATTGCCAGTTTGCCGTGACTCTTGTGGAAGGCTTTATTCTCCTGTGCTCTTTCCTCTGAACAAGATTATCTGAACCTAGTCATATTCTCTCTCTCTCCCTCCCTCTCTCTTGATCCAGCCCAGCTCCGGGCACAGCCACTGCAAAAATGTGGCAAAAATGACTCCCACAATCTGCAACTGAAATTCTCAAGCCCACGAGTAAGTATGGGTGCGACCTGCGGATGTATGATCTAAGGTGAAAGGGCAGATAGACAACAAGGGGAGCACTGGCCAGGTACATAGAAAACACACATGCCGTGGGGAAAACCTTATACAAAAAGACACTGCACAAATAAAAGACATAATACTATTTAAAAGGGCAGTGTCACCCTCTTACATGTGCAACACCTAGGACACTGCCATCTGGGTCTGACTAGCCTTAATTTGCCCTATGATCATTTCCCGCATACAATCATCAATATCACTTAGCTAAGCCAGATTTGTCTGATAAAAAATAATATCACGTCTAAAAAAAACAAAAGGCCATGCACATGTTCACATCTGCTTCAGAGGCTTCATTCGGATTCTGTATCACAAATTCAGTCGATGGAAATAATAGTCATGCGTGTCAATACAATGAACACCAAGACGGAATCGGACGGACGGACAACTTTGTAAGTCAATTGGGGTATCTGTTCTATGACGGCTCCGGCAAGGTATTGTGGTTGCTCTTATAAACAGAAACCACAACACAGATGTGAACAGAACCTCATTTGGCACTAAGGATGAATGTATCTGGGTATAGCTACTACAGTAACAGACAGGATTTACATTCGTCTGATTAATCCCTTTATGTACCGTATTTTTCGGACTATAAGACTCACCTGACCATAAGACGCACACCGGTTTTAGACAACAGAAAATAGGAAAAAAATGATTTGTTAAAAAATTATTTATTTGGTTTCACCACATTCTGAGAGCCACAACTTTTTTATATATTTTTTCATCGATTAAGCAGTGTGAGGGTTTATGTTTTGCGGGACGAGTTGTAATTTTATTGGCACCATTTTTTGGTACATACAAATTTTTTGATCACTATTACAATTTTTTAAGCGCTATGATGACCAAAAAACTGTTTTGATGTATTCAATTTTTAAACTCACCGTACGAGTTAAATAATGGTGTATTGTAATAGATCGGACATTTACGGACGCAACGATAC
Organism: Rhinoderma darwinii; assembly: GCF_050947455.1. Classification (NCBI taxonomy): domain Eukaryota; kingdom Metazoa; phylum Chordata; class Amphibia; order Anura; family Rhinodermatidae; genus Rhinoderma; species Rhinoderma darwinii. Next base: position 360,374,491 of record NC_134688.1, read on the forward strand.
CAAATTATTTTATTTTTTTACATTGTGCTTGGGAAAAAATGTTTTTTTGAACTTTTAATATATATTTTTTTTACACTCCTGAAAATGTAACTTTTTTTTTTACACATTTTATTAGTTCCCCTAGGGGACTTGAACCAGCCGCTACTTGATTGCATGTGGAGTTACTGAAACAGCGTAACTCGCTGAGCTACGCTGTTTCCTAACTCCCATAGTAGTAATTGGCAGTTACGGAAGCAGCGTAGCATGCGAGCTACGCTGTTTCTGTAACTACTGTTCAGTTCTCTGGGAGTTACGAAAACAGCGTAGCTCAGCGAGTTATGCTGTTTCAGTGACTCCACATGTAATCAAGGGGCCAGGAGAGCACAGAAAGCTGGAACAGGGTTTAGGGGGCCCTGTTCTAGAGATAGGTACGGGTGTGGGACCTGCATCTATCTGACATTTATGACATCCTGTGGCTATGTCATTATTGTCCTTCATAGAAAAACCCCTATAAATGCCGCGGTCGCAATTGACCGCGGCATTTAACTAGTTAAAGGGGTTTACCATAAAACACATGTAGCCCCTATCCACAGGATAGGGGCTACATGTGAGATCACTGGGGGTCTGACCGCTGGGACCCCCAGCGATAAGGAGAACAGGGGACCGAAAGTCACCCAAAGCGCTACATGAGAAGACTGGACTTCCGGGTTCTGTGTCCGGCTTATCTGTTTCGCAGCTCCATAGAGATCAATGGAGAGCCGCTCGCGCATGAAGCTGCCGGACACAGAATGCGGAAGTCAAAGCTTCTCATGCAGCACACTGGGTGACTTTTGGTCCCGGTTCTCCTTATCGATCACACATGTATCCCCTTATAGTCCAAAAAATTGTCTCTTATAAAATAATTTGAGCCATATACTGATATGAAATATATTGAGAATTCTATTCTATTTGAAGAGTACAATGAACACAATTAGGTTTCAGAAATACTATGGCAAATGGACACCATTTTGTGGCTGTTGCAATCATCAAAATCTCAATGGATCAATGAAAATAGAGCTTCACATAACTTTTTATTGTCTCTGTGAGATTGCATCTTTAGCAAAAGGGAAATATAATATTCTACGTTGATGAGCTTTGAGCTCCAGTAATAAGGGATATAATCTCTCTGTAGGTAGAATCATGTCATAGCACTGTTTTTTATATATACCCACAGCAGCCATTTCTATAATGAAAACTAGCCCAGGACCCACACATTCATGGTATTGTAGATAGTCCCTGCTCCCAGATACCCACTGATGTTTCATTTTTTTCAAATTTGCTTAGCCCAAAAAATAAAATTTACAACATTTTTGTATTAAAACCAATAATATACAAGTAGTCATGTTAGTTTTTGAAGTGCAATTATAACTATTTTGTTCAAGGTCTTTATGGCTTAATTTTTTTCCTTTTAAGATCAACCTATATCTCAAAATGGAAAAGAAGCCAAACAAAAAGGAACAACTCAGCATTGTGAATAATGTCCTAAAACTGTCTTCCAAACTAATTAAGGTATGTATTGCTAAAATGTGATCATGTTATATATTGCAGGGAAATAAGCATTGCTATTGTCTTGATGGAGCTGAGGAATAGTCAATGGATCGTTTTCCTTCCAGTGTGGGCATCCGTTTTTGCTCCTCAATAAGACCACATTATTTGCTATACAAAGTGCTTCAATTGAAACAGGTCATATATGAAAATTCTGCTATTCTTTGAGGACGATATTCTTGCCCAGAGAACAGTTTTATAGGAGTTAGTGTGGGTGTAAGAAAGATATGAAACTTAGTATAGTCGTCACTAGACTTTCCTTCACTCGTCTCAAAGATTTTAAAGAAATTTAGTAATAACTTAAATTCCTATAAGGAAAAGACCGGTTGACTTTTATAATGATAATGGTATTATTCTTGGGTAACTCAGTAGTTTGTTTTGACTTCAACACCAAAGCCACAGGCTCGGTTCTGTATGGAAATTTAATAGGGCACCCAAAGAGGTACATAAGGCTGTTACTTTACTTCACATGCCTCCAATTTCATAGGGGAGAATATGGGAGGTTTACTGGTCAGATTTTGTCCAAATGCAACAGAAAAAAAAATTATGTTATGTACCATCGGGTACAAATCCTATTCTAAGTTTTGGGGGGGCAGGTTGCATTGTCTCAGTATATCCTGGGCTCAATGGCTTGATGGTCTCAAAAGAAGGCAGGAGAACGGTTTCTGTGCTTACATCACATACTTAAAAATGTATTTGTGCTACTTCAAAACCAATAGAATACTAAAATGTTTTAACATGCTCTCATTAAAATATACCAGAATTGTTAAAGCAGGACTTAAAGCATCAAAAAGTGTTAATTTGCACCTGGTAAGACAAAGCAAATTCTAAGCATATTCTCTCTTTCCAAGTACATGAAAACATAAAACTTCACTTATGACCCCGAGCTATTGTACCTATCTCCCCTATTGTTCAACAAGTAAACCAGTGGTTCCCAACCGGGGTGCCGCCGCACCCTGGGGTGTCGTGAAAATTGTCCAGGGATTCCGCGACACTCCACTCATCCACTGCAAAAAAAATAAATGTCATTTTTTGCTTCAAGCTCCGGCCCCAACGCTTACTCTAACTATGCTTGTAGCAGACGTGACGCAGGCACGCCTGATACAACTACCGCCCACCACTTCCCACTAGAAGAGCCTGATGGAGGGAGAGGAGCCATTAACGCTGGGCAGGGTAAGTATTTCTTATATCGTTTATTAGAAATTGTGTGAGAACTGGATCCAGGGGAATGCTGGAAGTTGTATTTTACTGTGAGTGGGAGGCTGTTGGTCACTTTACTGGGAGGGGGTTGATGGTCACTTTACTGGGGTGCTGATGGTCATTTTACTGTGAGTGGGAGGCTGGAGGTCACTACTGGAGGGAGCAGATGGTCCCTTTACTGGAGGGGGCTGATGGTCACTTTACTGGAGGGGGCTGATGGTTACTTTACTGGAGGGGGCTGATGGTCACTTTACTGGAGGGGGCTGATGGTCACTTTACTGGAGGGGGCTGATGGTCACTTTACTGTGCGAGAGGGAGGGGGCTGATGGTCATTTTACTGTGAGTGCTGGGCTGATGGTCATTTTACTGTGAGTGGGGGTGTGATGGTCATTTTACTGTGAGTGAGGGTCTGATGGTCCTAAAGGAATCTTGAAGCAGATTTTTATGTTCTGCCTTACAAAAACCTTTTTTTGTCGTTTTGTAAACTATTTTTGGTAGGGGTGCCCTGAGGAAAAAAAACATTTTTCCAGGGGTGCCTCAAACCTGAAAAGGTTGGGAAACTCTGAAGTAGACTAATATTAAGTGGCACATGGGTGAAAGTAAAACTGAACCGGATGTGAGGTTAAACAGTATGAATGTTGAATTAGCATTGTATTATAGGCTGGTTATTAGAAACATGATTTGTAGCATTGAAATATTTACATAAAGGGCTATATACACTTTTGCAGTCAACTATTCATTGCTTTAATGCATCTAAAATATAAAAATGAAACAACTTTACAGATACACTTGATTGAAAATCTCTTACCGTTATGTGTCTACAGATCCTATAGTCCTATCTGACTAAGGTTGCATACTACAAACCATGCTCTGAGTATGATCCTGCCGTCATGATACTCTCTTATCTTTTTCAGGGGTGTAGAAATAGGGGGTGCAGAGGTATAAGTTCCACCCGGGCCCTAAGTGCTTGAGGTGCAATATTGGAAGACACCAGGATTATAAATAGCAAATGGTAGGCGGTGGCCGTGTTACGTTTTTTTTTGCTTTAGGGCCTAGGAAATAAGAAGTTATTCCTCAGTAGGTCTTCTTAATAATAATTAACTTAATAATAAATCCGTTATTAACGGAAGCCTATTAGACATAATGGACTTGATGTCAGAGTGAAGCTCTAAGTGGGTAGTGCAATGTATTAGAATAGAGATCAGTAATGCAGGCTTTCAAGTCCCCTAGTGGGACAAAAAAAAGTTTAAAAAAGTAAATAGAAAAGTTGTACAAAAGAATAAAAATAAAAGTTTCTAGTTCCAAAAAACAAAAACCCCCTTTTTTCTCATAATGTTTTTTATTATAGGAAAAAATAAAAAGTATAATTATTTAGTGTCACTGCGTTTGTAATGACCCAAGCTATAAAATTATAATGTTATTTTTCCCGCACGGTGAATACCGTGAAAAAACAAACAAAAAAAACACAAATACGAGAATCGCTGTGTTAGCAAACGTCTGTCCCTTTAAGATTACCATGACTACTAGTCTAGTTTATGGGAGGTTTTGGTTTTAGTTGTTAAGCCTATTTCACTTCTCTGTCTTTCTTCCTATCAGATTGAAGGGTAGAGTATTTAAATCTGGGTTTGTTCTGTTTTCTTTGCTTGTGATTTTACTGGTTTCCATGTGTTTGATCAAACTACCGACTATACCCTGTGCCTTTTGACTATTTGGACTTTTTGGAACTGGACTTCGGCTTGTCTCTGGATTACCCTTTCCTTACTGATTTGGCTTTCTGCTCCTGGCTGGTTTTGACCTCTGCAATCCCTGATATCCACTAGCTTTGTAACTTGGACTTTCTGTTTACCCTCTGGCTGTTATCTGCTTTGGTATTGCCTGCATTGCACCTCTTATCCAACACCAAACTCTGCTAAAACAACTTGTGTTCTATGCTGTAAAGTCCAAACTGCCTTGCAGTGGGCTCTGGCGAAAACCATAGAGTAGCCTTAGATTCTGTTGATCAGAGTTGTGACAGATTTTTGGTTGCGGATTTATTTGTATGCTCATTCCCGACAGTCCTCAGCAGCCTTTGGGGAATCGCTCACCTAGCAATTCCACAAACTACCACCTTGGAAATTGCTCAGCTGGTGATTCCATAACACCGTTTTTTTGGTCAGCACTCCTCCCAAAACATAGAATAAAAAGTGTTCAAAAAGTTGCATGTACCCCATAATAGTATAAAAACTACAACTCGTTCCACAAAAAACAAACCCTTATTTAGCTATTTTGACCGAAAAATAAAAAAGTTATGGCTCTTAGAATATGGTGACACAAATTTTTAAAAAAAAGGTGATTTCATTGTGCAAACGCTATAATAAAAAACATAAAAATAAATATATATATATTTGGTATTGCCATAATCGTATCGACCCACAGAATAAAAGTAAAATTGTCATTTATATCGCACGATGGACGCTGTGTAAAAAAAAAAGTCAAAAACACTGTTTGAATTGCTGGTTTTTGGTCACCTTGCTTACCAAAAAAATGTGATTAAAAAGTTTCATGTACCCCAAAATGGTACCAATGAAAATTTCAGATTGTCCTGCAAAAAATAAGCCATCACACAGCTCCATTTGCAAAAAAATAAAAAAGTTCTGTCTCTCAGAATATGGTGAACAAAATGTGCAGAGCGTGTTCCAAAAGGGGCCACAAATCTGTGGATTATTTATTTACCCAATTATTTTACCACTTTATGATGTACTCCGCACAGCTTACATATGCCCTCACATTATAAACTACAATAGCTGCAAAATCCCCAAACAGAACTACTACCAAGCAAAATACGCGCTCCAAAATCCAAATGCCACTCCCTCCCTACTGAGCCCTACAGTGTGCCCTACGTCCACATATATGGCACTCCCATACCTGGGAGAACCCGCTTAACAGTTTATGAGGTATTGGTCTTCAGTGGCACAAACTGGGCACAGCATATTGTGCACTAAAATCGCATATCAGTGGAAAATCCGCGTTAGTTTCTAATGAAAAATGCTTATTACACATCTTAAAATGCCTTAAGGGGTGTAGGTTCTAAAATAAGGGTCACTACTTGGGGGGTTTGTTTTACTATTTGACCTCAGAACCCTGCAACTGTGGGCCAAGGCTGTGAAACTCACCAAAATAGGCCTCAAATGTACATGGCACTAAGCCCTGTCCTAAGTCCAGGGCCTGTCATATGCCAGTCCTAAGCCCTGTCATATGTCCAGACAAATGATAAATGCCTTGAGGGGTGTAGTTTCCAAATTGAGGTCACTTCTTGGGGAATTCCACTGTACTCTGGTACTTTAAGGGTTTTGCATATGCGACATAGCGCCCGAACACCAATTGTACAAAATCTGTGCTCCATAAGCCAAATTGCGCTCCTTCCCTACTGAGTCTTGCAGTGTATTCAGCAGTTTATGACCAAATATGGTTTATTGCCCTACTCGGGAGAAATGGCTTCACAAATTTCGGAGTGCTTTTTAGCTTTTAATCCTTTGTGGAAATGAAAAAAGTATACATTATATTGAAAAAAAATGCAGATTTTGTTTTCAGTTGCCAAATTCATATTAATTCAGCAAAGTCCCTGTGAGGTTAAAATGTTCACTATACGCCCTAAAGAATTTCTTGAGTGGTGTGGTTTCTTAAATGGGGTCACTTTTGTGGGTTTTTTCACAGTTTCGGTCCCTCAGGAGCTTTGCAAATCTGACATGGCCAGCAAAATTTGAGCTACAAAAGCTAAATGGCGCTCCTTCCTTTCTGACCCCTTCCGTGTATACAAACAGCAGTTTATGACCACATATGGGGTATTACCATACTCGGGAGAAATTGCTTTATAAATCTTTTTTTTTTTCTCCGTTATTCGTATGAAAATGAAAAAAATCCGAGCTAAATCTACATTTTATGAGAAAAAAAATTATATTTTAATTTTCACTGCCTAATTTCAATGATTTCAGTGTGGTAAAAATGCTTATTATACACTTAGATAAATTCTTTGAGGGGTGTAGTTTCCTTAATGTGTTACAACTATTTTGTGTGGTATAAGTATCTGTCTTACAAGTAGAAAAATGCTAATTTTTGTAAATGTTCTCAATTTTTTTGTGTTTTTCACAAATAAACACTGAATGTATCGACCAAAATGTACCACTAACTCAATGAACAATGTGTCACGAGAAAACTGTCTCAGAATCGCTTGGATAAATAAAATCATTCCAATGTTATTACCACATAAAGTAACACGTCAAATTTGAAAAAAAAAATCTGTATCCACAAGGCCAAATCTGGCTGTGTCCTTATGGGGTTAAAATAGAATATTCATAATACAAGACTTCAAACCTGGAGTTGATTGTCATTTTCTTGTAAAGTGGATAAAACATGGCTTCCTGCCAAGGTTTTTCTACACCAATGAATTACATTCTGAGATTATGTGAAGTGGAAATGGCTTCATTTGGGTACATTCTGTATAAAGTTCTGTAGAGCCTTGTTGCTTATTATAGCAAAATGTTGTGAGAGAATGGCAAGACGCAAAACTCCACAGGCAGTAATCCTTATTAACTAAATCCCAAAGCGTTTATGACAACTCTATCACTAACCTTTTATCAATATTTGTCTGTTGCTTTTCAGGAAATTGATACCCCTTTCAGGCTGTATGGACTTGCAATGAACCCTCTTATATACAATATAAGTCGTGTAGTCATTCTTTCTGCAGTGTCTGGTGTTGTGAGTGACCTTCTGGGATTCAACATTAGAGTGAGTGCAGTATACAGATCTCTTATAACTACTATTTGTATAATAGATTATGGAATTTATGAAATAAACATAAGAAATATGATGACACTTAATGTGGACACCTACATTTAAAATACTATGTGTTAATGTTTATTTGTCATGCAGCTCCCCTGCAGGGACAGAAGGAAAGAATGTTTTTATTTGCTTTCAATGAATTTCCATCTGTCTTGTCTCAAATTAAATGACCTCGTATTTGTCAGTGTTGAAAAGCCCTTTTAAAAGACTTTTTAAATAATTTTCTAGTAAATGACAACGAAGGGCAATAAAGACTTTACAAAAACTCAACATACATTCTAGACTCAAAGGAGTTTTCCCATGAATAAAAAAGTTATGACTTATCATTCGTATTCGTATATGCCATAGCTTCATAATTGATAGAAATCTAGCTGCTGGGATGCCCACTGATCCCATTGGCATTTACTCTGCACCACTCCCTACCCAAAACTATGTAGAGAATTGCAACACAGTCTCAATCAAAAGAACAAAAGCTGCCACAGTGGAGCTATGCAGTGGTAAAATCTGAAGCGTCCACTGCACTTTACCACAGCCATAACTTGTATTAGTTGTAAAAATCCCCTTCATGGATCACATTACCATTAACACATCCTTCAACATTACAATTTTCAAATTTCAGCCTATTTAACATAAACCTAAGGGTGGATTCCCATGCAGTAGATATTATTGTAGAAATGTATGCAACTAAAAATCAGTTCAATTACTCTGAATGGGGCAAATACATTAAATGTCTGCAAGTTCCATTCAGATAAATGGAACTGATTTTCAGTCATTGGAGTTTCTGCAACAAAATCTGTCGCGTGTGAATCCACTCTATAAACAATTATCTTGTGTGTAAGGATTCGGCAAGGGAAGCATGCCAGCCTGAGGATCTGTTCACACTTTTCAACATTGTTTGACTTCCATCCTTCAAGGATCAAAGTATCATAGTCCTGTAGTTTGTAAGGCTGAAAAAATACATAAATCCATCCAGTTCAGCCTTTTATTATGCAATGTTGATCCAGAAGAAGACAAACCCCCCTTAAGTGAAAAGCCAATTTCTTGTTATTAGGAGAAAATTCCTTTGACTCCAATATGGCAATAAAAATAAACCCCTGGATCAACGGCCTATCTACAGTACTCTAGTAACCATAACTTGTAATCTTATTAGAGTCAGGAAATACATCCTGGCCCCTTTTGAACTCGTTCAGTGAATTCTCTGTAACAGTTTGACAGGGAGTTCCATAGGCTCACTGCTCTTACAGTAAAGAACCCCCTTTTGTGTTTGTGTAGAAAACTTCTTTCCTCTAGAAATAGAGTATTCCCCCTTATTATAGTTACAGTCCTGGGTATAAATATTTCATGAGAGAGGTGTCTGTATTGACCTTTTGATATATTTATGCATAGCTGTTAGGTAACTCCTTAGCTGTCTTTTTTGGATCTAAATAATACTATTCCTGATAATCTCTCGGGGTTCTGTATTCCACCAATTTCATTTATTAATTTAGTTGCCCACCTTAGACCCTGCTCAAGCTGTATGTATTTCTTGTGCACAAAACTGCACACAATATTCCTTGTGCGGTTTGACTAGTGATTTATTAGGTGTGCATCTATGCCCATTTATTTGCACCCCGTGATCTTATTTACCTCGGCAGTGGGTGCCTGACTCTGGTTGCTACAGTCAACTAAAAGTCCCAAGTCATTATCCGTGTCCGTTTTACCCCGCGTTTTACCATTAAGTATGTAATGGTGACATGTATTTTCCCTTCGTAAGTTCATAACCTTAAATTTTTGGGTGTTAAACCTCATTCACCAGTACTCTGCTCAAGCCTCCAAACTTATCCAGATCTATTTTTAATAGAATACGTCTTCCTTTGTGTTATTTAAATTTCACAATGTAGTATCATCTGTAAGTATTGACATTTTACTGTGCAATCCCTTTACAAGGTCATTAATATATTAAATAGCCTAGTGCCCAATACTGACCTCTGTGGTACTCCAATAGTAACAGTGACCCAATTTGAGTATGTACCATTAATAACCACCCTTTGAGCCAGTTACTTACCCACTTATATACATTTTCCCCCAGTATCCACATTCTCATTTTGTGTACCAAACTTTTATGTGGCACTGTATCAAATGCTTTGGGAAAAATCAAGATATGAAATCCAATAACTCACCCCAGTCCAGTCTAGAGCTTAACTCCATATACAACACGCTAAGGCGGAATTCACACGACAGGGTTTCCCGGCCGGGTGCCGGCAGTTCATAAATCGGCCGGCACCCGGCTGCATTAGGAACAATAGACCCCTAATGGGGCTATTCACACGACCGATTTTTTGACGGGTCTTTTTTTGCTCCATGTAGGAGTCGGAATCCCCAATCCCCGGCCGGGGATTGGGGATTCCGCTACAGGAGAAGTGCGTGACTCCACTGTCCATATATGGACACAGCGAAGTCACTGACTTCTGCAGCGGAATCCCCGACTCTATGGCTGGGGATTCCGCTACAGGAGAAGTGCGTGACTACACTGTCCATATATGGACACAGTGACGTCACTCACTTCTGAAGCGGAATTCCTGACCTGTGGTAGGGAATTCCTCTCCAGGAGAAGTCAGTGACTACACTGTCCATATGTGGACATTGAAGTCAGTGACTTCTCCTGGAATGTGGGGGGGGGGATGGGTGCAATCTACAGGGGGCTGTGTGGCATCACCTACAGGGGACTTGGTGGCAACCCCTACAGGGGACTTGGTGGCATCACCTACAGGGGGCTGGGTGGCATCACCTACAGGGGGCTGGGTGGCATCACCTATTGGGGGCTGGGTGGAATCACCTACAGGGGGCTGGGTGGCATTACCTACAGGGTGCAGGGTGGCATTACCTACAGGGGGCAGGGTGGCATTACCTACAAGGGGCAGGGTGGCATTACCTACAAGGGGCAGGGTGGCATTACCTACAAGGGGCAGGGTGGCATTACCTACAAGGGGCAGGGTGGCATTACTTACAAGGGACAGGGTGGCATTACCAACAGGGAGCTGGGTGGCATTACCTACAAGGGGCAGGGTGGCATTACCTACAAGGGGCAGGGTGACATTACCTACAAGGGGCAGGGTGGCATTACCTATAGGGGGCAGGGTGGCATTACCTATAGGGGGCAGGGGGGCATTACCTGCAGGGGGCTGGGGTGGCATTACCTACAGGGATCTGGGTGGCATTAACTACAGGGGGCTGTGTGGCATTATCTACAGAGAGCGGTGTGTGGCAACAAATTTAAATGAAATTCATCCGATTTTAAAACGGGCAGGGAAAAAAACGGATTCAAATCGGGTCAAAATCGGCCGGTAAAAACGGCAACACGGCCCGGAACGGAATAGGAACGGATGCAAACCGGCCAAAAACGGCAGATTTTCCCGGCCGACACTCGGACCCTGTCGTGTGAATGAGGCCTAAATGTGCCATAATATAGACAGGACCACCTACCAGATTCTTCCCATTGTCCCACCACCTCCCTGTCGCTACCATATCCACATCCAAACCGTCTTTTTTTTAGATTTTCCCCCGTTCCTGACAATGACACCCACGTATCACATTAGTCAGGGCCGATCCTCCATGAAGATCACACAGTACTTCACTCCTTTGAGTATCAAAAGAAAGGTAGAACCAAAAGAGGTACTAGAGCAAAGAGAAAACGGAAAAAAACAAAAACATAACTGACTATTCAGAAATTAGTATTTTAAACAAAGGAGACTCCTACCTAAATGAACCATGTCGAATATTAAATTTGTGCGATAAAACATATTAACAACCAGTATTTACTGACCCTTACCTTTTTTTTTTTTTACTAAAGAATACCATTAGCTTAATGAAAAATAGCTTATATAAATGAAATTTGAACAAAATAAAATGAAAGACTTTATGCTAAACACAGAAAGTGGCAATCCATTATCACTTACCTAAGATGAACAAGCACCTGATTAATCCACCAGGTAGATCCATCATTGTTGGGATAGAATCCCTAACCAGCTCTCTATCCCAATACATTGACAATCTTACTGCAAAAATATGTTAACCTAGATTCTTACCTTAAAAATTCCACCAGCTTGATATATTTAGTACAGTACATTGGGTGGCTGCCGGCCTGCAGATGGTCCACTCGGGACGTTGCTTCCCCATAGTTAAATATTTCCCATGACCTATGGATTTCCTGCATTGAAAGATTCCTCAGTAATGACACCAACATGCCCTCCAAACAAAATGAACTGATTATCAAAGATATTCACTTCAAATTCACGCATCATATTTTTTCTTTTGAAACTAAGTTGTATTTACAAACCCAGGAGACCACAATGAATACACGTTTTCACCAAGTTTTTAAAATTTGTCCATAGGGTATTTTGAATAGAAATTCACCCAAAATGAACATCTTCGGTCTGACAAAATTATTGTGTGTAATATATGACCTTTTTTTATGGGATGGATCCGACATTGATTTGTATTGTTTTGCGGAATATCTAAACAACAGCTGGGGACTTTTTCAGGTCATAATCGATTATTTGGATATTAAACTCTCTACACATAATAATAATAAAAATAATAATAATAATAATAATAAAAAGACAATCATTAGCAATAGCTTACTGGATTTCAAAAGTTCAAATGTCCCGTATGGCCAATTTAGAAGTTGAGAAAGAATTGTACTACAAAATACAGACTTTCATTCACAGTGTTAGGGCTGATTCAGACAAACGTGCCGTTTTTGCGAACGCAAAAACCGCTGCGTTTTGCGTGCGCAAAAGGCACTTGACAGCTCCGTGTGCCCTGTTCATATGGAGGCGCGGCTGCGTGCTTTTCGCGCAGCCGCCATCTTTATGACACTACGTTTGGATGTTTGTAAACAGATAAGCACGTGGTGCTTTTCTATTTACATTCATTCTTTTACTGTTATTGCGCGAATAACGCTTGTCCCACGAAAGTGCTTGAAAACCGCTGACACATAGAACATGTCGCGAGTTTTACACAGCGGACTAATGCTGCGCAAAACTCACAGACTGTCTGCACTGCCCCATAGGCTTCTCTAGGTCCGCACGAGCCGCGTAAAAACCACGCGGCCGGCACGGACGCAAAACACATTCGTCTGAATCCGCCCTTAAGGTATGAAACAGAAATTTTAAGAAAAGGGGTACCCATCAAATATTATCATCAAGTCCGCTATCAGAAAAGCAAGTACACTCATTCATAACCATGCATAATATCTGTAAAAGAAAAAAGCTTTAATGGGTAACTAAACATTTGACCAACTTCTGACTTGTCATAGTGACATGTCAGAAGTTTTGATCGGGGTGGGTCCGAGCACGGAGACCCCCACCAAATGCTAAAACGAATTGGCAGAAGTGTTCGTATGAGCGCTCAGCAGCTTCGTTTCTGTTTGGCTTTTTCCGGAAAGCAGTATCGAAATACGGGCTCATAGACTTTATATTGAGTCCGTACTCCGATACATTGATTTCCGGAAAAAGCCAAACAGACACGAAGTGGCTGAGCGCTCACATGAGCGTTTCTGCCACTTCGTTTTAGCCATTGGTGGGGGTCTCAGTGGTCGGACCCCCACCGAGCAAAACTTCACTATGACATGTCAGTAGTTTGTGAAATGTTTAGTTACCATTTAACTGGTTGAAGACGCAGGACGAGAATGCTCGTCCTGAGCGGCGGGTCGTTGCCGCATTAGGACGAGCATTCTCGTCCTGCAGTTAAACGGTCACCGCTTGTAAACAAACGGTGACAGGACTGTGACTTCAGCTGTCACAGACAGCTGAGCGTCACAGCTATCGGCGGTGGGACCAATCACGGCTCTCCCCCCCGTGGATCGCTGTGATTGGTCAGTCGCTCCAGACTGACCAATCACAGCAGAAAAGTGATTTGCTGCCCTTCCTCTGTGACGGATCTCCTCATTTCTGTCACAGTTGTGACAGTTCTGAGGAGATCGGACCAGAGTGAATTTAGTGCGTCCCCTCACAAGTGTAAAACAGCACACAAACCAGTTTTTTAACCCCATAGAGCTCCCCAATCCACCTCCCCTTCCCTCTCCTTTTGCCAACTTACTTCGTTTGTTTAAAAAATAAAAAATAAAAATAAAAAAAATAAAAAAAATTATAGGTAGTGTAGGATATATATAGGTGATTATTTTATATATATATATATAAAAATAAAATAAAATATATATATATATATATATACACACGTGTATATTATATACATATATGCGTTATATAGTGTATATATATATATATATATATATATATATATATAGGTAATAAATATACACTATATATATATAGTACGCAGACGTCTGAAAAAGAGTGTTAACCCTTCCTGCGCTGACGTTTTAGGCGCGATTTTTTGTTTTAGCATAAAATAAAAAGTTACAATTTTAAATAATCTAAAAAAATTTAGTAGTAGTTTAGGTAGGTTTACATATACACACACGCATACACCAGGTTTCTGACGACATTTCAGACATTGTTTTTTTATTTGTCATAAAAAAATGTTAAAAAGTATAAAGTTATGGCTAAACAGAATTACACTGTGGAGGAGGCCTACGCCATGCTGTGTTCAGACACAGACACGGAAACCGCCAGTGAGGATGAGGAACACTTCCTTATTTTGTCATCCTCTAGCGATAGTGAGGAACTCCCACAAAGGCGGAGAAGGCAGAGTGACAGTCACTCAAGTAACTCCAATTGGGTGCCCCCAAATATTTTTTCACCCCAAATTCCTGAATTCACTTCTGCCCCAGGAATAAAAATTGATACCACTGGGTACACGGAATTAAACATTTTACAAATTTTCTTCACGGAGGAATTGGTGAACCTAATGGTCACCAAAACAAATATTTATGCCGAACAGTATCTGGCCAGTCACCCCGCGTCATATTACGCTAGAGACCAGAAGTGGCATCCAACATGTGCTGCAGAAATTTAAAAGTTCTGGGGGCTCCTTCTTAATATGGGGCTTATTAAGAAACCCACCATACGGTCCTACTGGTCGACCGACGTTCTGTATGCTACCCCAATGTACAGGGTTGTAATGGTGAGAACTCTGTTTGAGGCAATATTGAGATTCCTCCATTACACTGACAACAGCCAGTGCCCTCCGCCTGGTGACCCCAACCAGGACAGATTATTTAAAATTAGGCCGCTCATTTCACTTCTGAGTGAAAAATTTTCAGAGGCATACACCCCTAATAAAAATATTGCCATAGATGAGTCACTCGTGCTCTTCAAAGGAAGGCTACGATTTAGGCAATACTTGCCAAGTAAAAGGGCAAAATACGGGATCAAAATTTATAAGCTCTGTGAGAGTGAAAGTGGGTACACTCACAGATTTCGAATTTACGAGGGAAAAGACTCCCAAATCTGCCCAACAGAGTGTCCCCCTGTCCTCAATATAAGCGGCAAAATTGTGTGGGACCTTTTGTACCCCCTGCTAGATAAAGGTTATAACCTTTATATAGATAATTTCTATACTAGCGTCCCACTGTTCCACTGCCTATTTGATAAAAATACAGTCGCCTGTGGCACAATACGGAGGAATCAAAAGGGCCTCCCAAAAAATTTGGTCGACCAGAAACTGAGACCTGGTGATAGCAGGTCATTGTCTAATGGGACTGTGATGGTGACCAAATTTAGGGATAAAAAATATGTTTTTATCATCACGTCCATTCATGGGGACAGCAGCACCCCTGTTCCAGTAAGAGGGCGTAATGCCACCGCCCTCAAGCCTGTGTGTATACAGGAATATAACCAGCACATGGGTGGCGTAGACCTGGCAGATCAAATGCTACAGCCATACAGCGCAATGAGGAAGTCCCGCGTATGGTACAAGAAGACTGCAATGCACCTCATACAAACAGCGCTGTACAATTCTTTTATTATTTATAGGAAGTCAGGGAATCAAGCACGGTATCTTGAATACCAGGAAAAAGTAATAAAGCAACTACTTTTCAAAGACCGAGCAGAAGAGGCTGCAAGTACATCCCATAGCAGCGAGGCCAGCAGAATTGTATCAGGGCAGCACTTCCCAAGTGAAGTGCCCCCCACTGAGAAAAAGAGAAGACCATACAAAAAATGTTGCGTCTGTTATAAAAACGGAATGCGAAAAGACACGGGCTATCAGTGTGAGACTTGTCCTGATAAGCCTACTTTTTTTTTACCCATTTTTGGCCTTTCATCCCTATTTGCGGTACATTATTGCCCATTTATGAATTGGAATTTAACCTAAAAAAAACCCTAAATACTTCATTATACCCCTAGATGAATACTAGTACATTATTGCCCATTTATGAATTGGAATTAAACCTAAAAAAATAACTAAATACTTCATTATACCCCTAGATGAATACTGAAAAACTAAATACTTCATTATACCCCTAGATGAATACTGAAGGACAGTGTTTTCTGCTCAGTCACTTCAGAAAGTCTGCAAATAAATTGTGCCTGGAATTAATCTAACTAGGCCCAAAAAGCCACAAGGCGCTCCTTAAGTTTTATCCTCTCCTGTAATTCTAGCTAAAAAAAACGACATGGTCAACATAATCACTATACCCCTAAATGAATACTTTCAGGGTGTAGTTTCCAAAATGGTGTAACTTTTTTGGAGTTTCCACTGTACTGGCACCTCAGTGGCTCTGTAAATGTGACATGACACCGAAAACCATTCCAGCAAAATCTGTTCTCAAAAAGCCAAATGGCACTACTTCCCTTCTGAGCCCTGCCGTGGGTCCAAACAGCAGTTTATTACCACATATGAGGTATTCCCGTAATCAGGAGAAGTTTGTTTACAAATTTTGTGGTTCTTTTTCTCCTTTATTCCTAGTAAAAATTAAAAATGTCTACGTTTTTTCAGAAAAAAAGTCGATTTTCATATTCATGGCTGAATTCCACTAAATTCTGCAAATAACCTGTGTGGTCAAAATGCTCACTATACCCCTAGGAAAATTCCTTGAGGGGTGTACTTTCTAAAATGGGGTCGCTTTTGGGGGGTTTCCACTGTTTTGGTACCTCCAGGACGTTGCAAATGCGACATGGCACCGAAAATCATTCCAGCAAAATCTGGGCTCCAAAATCCAAATGGCGCTGTTTCCCTTCTGAGCCCTGCCGTGGGTCCAAACAGCAGTTTATTACCACATATGCGGTATTCCCGTAATCGGGAGAAGTTGCTTTACAAATTTTGTGGTTCTTTTTCTCCTTTATTTCTAGTAAAAATTAAAAAGGTCTACGTTTTTTCAGAAAAAAGGTGGACTTTCAATTTTACAGACTATTTCCAATAATTTTAGCAAAAAACCTGTGGGGTTAAAATGCTAACTATACCCCTCGATAAATTCCCTGAGGGGTGTAGTTTCCAAAATGGGGTCACTTTTGGGGGCTCTCCACTGTTTGGGCACCACAAGACCTCTTCAAACCTGACATGGTGTCTAAAATATAATCTAAAAAAGGAGGCCCCAAAATCCTCTAGGTGCTCCTTTGCTTCTGAGGTCCGTGTTTCAGTCCAAGAGGACACTAGGGCCACATGTGGGATATTTCTAAAAACTGTAGAATCAGGGTAATAAATTTTAAGTTGCAATTCTTGGCTAAAACCTTCTGTGGTAAAAAAAATTTTTATCATAAATTAATTTTGGCAAAAAAAATGAAATTAGTAAATTTCACGTCTACAGGGTGGGCCATTTATATGGATACACCTAAATAAAATGGGAATGGTTGGTGATATTAACTTCCTGTTTGTGGCACATTAGTATATGGGAGGGGGGAAACTTTTCAAGCTGGGTGTTGACCATGGCGGCCATTTTGAAGTCGGCCATTTTGTATCCAACTTTAGTTTTTTCAATGGGAAGAGGGTCATGTGACACATCAAACGTATCGAGAATTTCACAAGAAAAACAATGGTGTGCTTGGTTTTAACGTTACTTTATTCTTTCATGAGTTATTTACAAGTTTCTGACCACTTATAAAATGTGTTCAAAGTGCTGCCCATTGTGTTGGATTGTCAATGCAACCCTCTTCTCCCACTCTTCACACACTGATAGCAACACTGCAACTAAATTTTGGTGTTTTTCACAAATAAATACTGAATTTATCGACCATTTTTTTCACTAACATCAAGTACAATATGTCACGAGAAAACAATCTCAGAATCGCTTGGATAGGTAAAAGCGTTCCGGAGTTATTACCACATAAAGTAACACGTCAGATTTGAAAAAATCGTCTGTGTCCTGAAGGCCAAACCAGCCTGTGTCCTTAAGTTAAGGGGTTAAAAAAATAAATAAAAAGTAACACCATGGCTTTTACAACAAACTTCGAAACGACATACAAGTACGCTTATATAAAGATGAAAAAAATCAAAACATTGGACAATATTGCTAAATGATCCAGATCTAAAAGAGCAATAACCCAAAAACCCAAGGATCAAATATAGAAAAGCCAAAACCTTTAAAAGTCTTCTAGCACTGAGCAAACTCTGTATACAAAAACATACATGAAACATTCAGTATTTTACCTTCACCAATTGTAGGAAACGATCGAATCAACTACCCATGCTGCAAATGTTGCGATACTATTAAATACAATATTACGACCTTCAATAGTTAGGTTACTAATGAAAGTTTTAATATCAACTCATTAGCTCATTCTTTTAATATATCACAAGATATGTGATATACCTACAGCCCATGCAAACTACAGTGCATTGGCCATACCATAAATCCTACGTACCCGGTTGAAGAAACATAGATTAAAGAGGCTCTGTCACCAGATTTTAAAATCCCTATCTCCTATTGCAGGTGATCGGCGCTGCAATGTAGATCACCGTAACGTTTTTCTTTTTCAAAAACTAGCATTTTTGGCCAAGTTATGAGCATTTTTATATTTATGCAAATTAGCCTTTCTTATGGACAACTGGGCGTTTTTAATCTTATTTCCAACTGGGCGTGTATTGTGTTCGTTACATCTGGGTGTGTTTACTTGTTTTACTAGCTGGGCGTTGTGAATGGAAGTGTATGATGCTGACGAATCAGCATCATCCACTTCTCTTCGTTACCACCCAGCTTCTGGCAGTGCACAGACATTTTGCACCAAATATGATGGAGTAACTTCTGACACATGTAACTTATCCATACATGGTGCATCAAGGATTCAGGCTCTGAGCAAATTTTATCATACATGGAACATTTACCATCAGGGCTATAAAATATGTTTTCCTAACCAAGGTCACATTTACTTCACGGCCACCCTTTTTTCCAGTGTATAGACCTTAAGTACAAACATTTTAGGTGTTTAATAGGATATTGCAGTTTAAGCTCCAACTTTCATGTTTTTCATTTCATGACTTCTTTCATAACATTGTGTAATAGCTGTTCTCTCCAAAAGATCCTGACTGCAAGTTTTTGTGCCCTTTAAATAAAAGTGATAATTTAATTTACTTATCTAATTGTTTCAATAATATTGCTAATGTTTTTTTTTAAAAGATGACAAAGATTTCTAATATTTTATATGATTGTTGCAATCTGTGTTAGAATAGATTTATCAAGTGACATTCTATTTTAAAATAATTTTATTGAATAGCACCCCCACCCTTTGACCTCGTAACTCTGTCCACAATTCTTCCATTTTATATTTGCATCTAAACGGATGTTACACTCTGACCTTGTTGTCTGATGAAGGGCTGCTGTTACCCCAAAACGCATTACCTTGTAAAGTCCTATAAAATATCATCTTTACTATACACTTTATCGAATGAAAATCCAGTCCTGAAACGCGGCCTCACAGAGATCCATGTTTTGATCCTATTCTCCATTGCCATTACTATGCGTATGTTTTACTGCACTGCGATTGAGAGACCAAGGGAGACAACTGCACCAGAGTTAAGTCATGCTCGAAATCAGCTTTGTGCCTGAAGCAGATGAGCACATTGGCTATTACTCGCTGTTATCTGTCACCAAATTATGAACAGGCATACTATATTATGTTGTTCTGTGTATTTATCTACTTCTCCTTGTAGAAGCCGATTAGATTAGTTTGGTAGGACTGATCCTTTATAAACCTATGCGGATATGGAGTTATACCTTTTAACCTCATGGAGATTCTCCAGGATATCATCTCTTAGAAAGCCTTTAAACATTTTACCCACAAAAGAGGTTAAACTTACAGGTCTATAAATTCAGAGCTCTCGTTTTGACCCCTTTTTGAATGTTGGAACAACATTTTCTCAGCACTAGCCCTGTGGAAAAAACCTTGTCACTTTAGAATCCATCCTTACATTGTAGAAATGGGGGTCTGCTTATCACAACTTAGTTCCCTTAGTACTCAGGGTGTATGCAATTTGGACTTGGTGTCTATTTTAATATTTTTAAGATCACTTTGCGCTTCTTCCTGGATTAGACAGGTGACATTTAATGGAGAATTTTCTTTATTCCTCTGCATTTCACCTGACATTTGATTCTCCTGTTTGAACCCATTGACATTTTTTTTAAAATACATTTGCTATTTCCTCATCACCCTCTACAATTTATTCCTCATTTATGCCTCATGCATACGACCGTAGTTTTGCGGCCGCATACTATCCACAATTGCGGATAGTATAGGACACATACTATCCTATGGGCCAATGCACAGGACTGTGGTTTCCATTGTCTGTGCATTGTCCAGGAGCCCTTAAAGTTAATGCACATCTTGTGTGGGCACGGTCCGTGATTGCGAACAGACCGCGGATGACTCTCCTTGGGCCGTCTGTACTGTAATCACGGACTGTGCACACGGCTATGGTCGCGTGCAAGAGGCCTTACGTTTAAAGGGGCCAACACTTTCAGTATTAACCTTTTTTATTATTTATATAATGAAAGAATATTTTAGGGTTAGTTTTAATCTCTGTGGCAATGAGTCTCCCTGTTTCCAGCTTTGCTCCCTACTCAGTTTTTTACAAGTGAAAAACGTAACTGATAATAAGAAATGTCTTCCATTCTACTACATTTTCCTGTTCTCTTCAATGCCAAAAATAACAGAAATTCATGTTTTTGGCTTTTGGTTTGTTTTATTAATTTTTTTACTGGGTAGAATAGCATAGCTGGTTTTGCTATTTGCCCACAGAAAGTTTCCAGACGGTACAGAGGCTGACTGATGTCAACTGAGTTTGCCATCAGAAATATCCCATTGAAATCAAAGGGGCTGTAAGTGGAAACATTTCTGTGTACAAACAATGGTTAAAGTGGTTTTCCCATCTTGGACATCTATTGCATATCCACAGGATATACCAGAAAATTCCGATACATGTGGGTCCCACCTCTGGGACTCGCACCTATCTCTAGAACGGGGCCCCCTAAGCCCCGTTCTAGCTTACTCGGCTCCGCTGCCACTTGCCACTTCTTGGTTAAGTGCTCGGGATTTGCGGAAACATCCGCATGCTCGCCGTGCTACGCTGTTTTAGTAACTCCCATTCACTTCTATAGGAGTTACAGAAAAAGCGTGGCTCAGTGAACTCTGCTGTTTCCTTAACTCCCGACCACCTAACCAGGATGTGGCTGGGAGGCAGCGGGAGCAGACTAAACTAGAACAGGGTTTAGGGGGCCCTGTTCTAGAGATAGGTGCGGGTTCCTATCCTACGGATATGCCATAACTGTCCATGATGGGAAAATCCCTTTAACTTAGATTTGTCTCTAGAAACTCTGATAGTTTCAGCACCGATTGACAACGACACTTTGACATGGGGAATGGTTACCCCCTGTTGTAAATTCATAAATTTCCAGAAGGAAAATAGGAACAGCACAACACAGATTTGTGCGAAAAAAATACAGAATTTTTTTTTATGGGGAGTACAAGTATTTACTAAAACACGCAGGAGAGTTGACAGATCCTCTTCAAGAATGTTTTCTTTAAGATGAGTAATAGATATGATGCAGTTGCGGTTTCATTTTTAAACTTTATTTCACAAAGGAAAATACATTTTAATACTTTTACTTTTTAGCTAAGATTTTTTCAGTCTTATGTCATATTGTATAATTGTGTTGTAGTCAGCTCATACTGCATAATGATTGGCTAAAATAGTTTTTTTTCTCGATCTCTTCATAGCTGTGGAAAATTAAACCATGACCTTCTACTTTGAAGAAATACATCTATGCAGACGCAAAAGGTTAAAATTTCTGATCTATGGTTACGATAGGCAAGCCTGGACAGCTCGGCATTGCATCCCATTCAAGCTTTGCATGAACAAGAATCAGTAAGATTTACAGAAAAGGATGTTGTTCTAAGATGGCAAAGACTGTCGATTAGACTTTCTATATCATGTGCCAAGTGACTTTTTATAGCAGAGGAGTTTACTTTCTGTAGACAATGAAAAGAAAAAAATATATATTTATTGAAATTTTTAATGGATGATTTTTTTATGAATAATAAATGCTGTATTTAATTTTAATATGTTCAACAGAATATAAAGTTATTAATGGCAAGACTTTTACATTTCCCACATGGAATTATTTGTAGCAGCATGAAGAGGTTAAATAGGCACATTGTGATTATTTTTTTTTTTGATATGCCAATATAACAATTATTCCAATTACTCAAAGATACTCAAATATTGGAGGGATTAACAAATTAAAAGGGCCTTTGGAATCATGTAAATATGGTTAAAGTGATGGTTCGGGCAAAAGCTAAAAATACAGGTATTGTTTGGAGCGGAGTCGTGTGTGCAGATTTTACAATAAGTCTCTTACTATACAGATTCCTGGGCAGGTCATGACCTCCACTGCCCAGGAACTGATTTCTGGCAGGCTGCTACTGCATCCTGCCTGTACAGACACCTGTAGACCCCCCCCCCCCCCAATCGGTGGGAATCACACAGGTAACATGATGGGTGCCTACATTTCAGGCAATAGCTTTTGCCTGGAGTATCACTTTAAAATACTGAAGCATGTCTAGTGTTCAAACTTACTAAATTATGTCCTTGAACACCGACCTAAGGGACTCTGGCTGCAGGAGGCATCACTTGACTTGCCTGCTGTTTATGTATGACATATGCAGGGCTTTCTATATGGTGTCAAAATAGTGAATAGTTGACTTACAGGGAGTGTTTACTAACAATACTCTTCCTCAGCCGAAGTACCCAAAATCAGTGTCCTGGGAAAGAATTTTACAGCACTGATTTTGCCAATATGAGCCTAGGAGTCCAGTGGGTGGAGTGACTATGATTGACAGCCTTCCTTGTATGAGTGCACATACAGATATAGCTGTCAACCACTGAGTAGGATGTCCGGAATAAGCAGATATTTAAATGAATAAAACAGTTATACTGAATCTCCCCATTTGCTTTTCTTTTACAGTAGGAAACCACATGCTTGCATGACAGGTTCCCTTGAAAATGCAACAAAACATGCCCAGTCTAGACACTTGATTTCTTTAAGGTTGAGATGCAGCATTAAAGAGGCTCTGTCACCACATTAGAAGTGCCCTATCTCTTATATAAGGAGATCGGCGCTATAATGTAGGTGACAGTAATGCTTTTTATTTAGAAAAATGATCTATTTTAAACCACTTTATGAGCGATTTTTAGCTTTATGCTAATGAGTTTCTTAATGCCCAAGTGGGCGTGTTTTACTTTAGACCAAGTGGGCGTTGTACAGAGGAGTGTATGACGCTGACCAATCAGCATCATGCACTTCTCTCCATTAATTTACACTGCACTAGCGATATAGATATATCACTATGTGCAGCCTCATACACAAACCCTAACATTACTGTAGTGTCCTGTTAACCCCTTCCCGCTCCTTGACGTACTATTACGTCATGGCAGCTGTATCGTTCGCGCTCCATGCCGTAATAGTACGTCTCGGGAGTAACGGCCGTTTCGGCCGTCCTTCTCGACACATACAGGAGCTGTGACGCTGCTGTCTTGTTCAGCAGCTGTCACAGCTCCTACAGCGGGGACCGATCGCTGTGTCCCCGCTGATTAACCCCTTAAAAGCCGCGTTCTATAGAGATCGCGGCTTTTTAGGGGTTAAGCTGCCATCGCCGGCCTGCTACGCGATAGCGGCCGGCGATGGTGACTATGGCAACCGGACACCAAACAATGGCGTCCGGCTATGCCATAGACGGAAGCCTAGTGGGTCATGACAACGTCAGGACCCACTATGCTTGCTGTCAGTGAGTAGCTGACAGTTCTAATACACTGCACTACGCATGTAGTGCAGTGTATTAGAATAGCGATCAGGGCCTCCTGCCCTCATGTCCCCTAGTGGGACAAAGTAATAAAGTAAAAAAAAAGTTAAAAAAAGATGTGTAAAATTAAGAAAATAAAAGATTTAAAAGTATTAAAAGTAAAAATCCCCCTTTTTCCCTTATCAGTCCTTTATTATTAATAAAAATATATAAACAAACACAAACTATACATAATTGGTATCGCCGCGTCCGTAACGGCCTGAACTACAAAATTATTTCATTATTTATCCCGCACGGTGAACGCCGTAAAATAAAATAATAATAAACCGAACCACAATCACAATTCTTTGGTCACTTCACCTCCCAAAAAATGGAATAAAAAGAGATCAAAAAGTCGCATGTACCTAAAAATGGTACCGATCGAAACTACAGTTCGTTACGCAAAAAATAAGTCCTCGCACGGCTTTATTGATTAAAAAAAAAAAAAAAGTTCTGGCGCTTAGAATAAGGTAACACAAAAAGTGAATGATTGTTTACAAAATGTATTTTATTGTGCAAACGCCATAAGACATAAAAAAAAACTATAAACATCTGGTATCGCCGTAATCGTATCGCCCCGCAGAATAAAGTGAATATGTCATTTATAGCGCACGGTGAACGCTGTAAAAAAAAAAGAAAAAAAAAACCAATCGTACAATTGCTGTTTTTTAGTCACCACGCCACCTAAAAATAGAATAAAAACTGATCAAAAAGCCGCATGCACCCCAAGAAAACTACAATGGATTCCTCAAGGGGTCTAGTTTCCAAAAACGGGTCACTTTTGGGGGGTTCCCAATGTTTTGGCACCACAAGACCTCTTCAAACCGGACATGGTGCCTAATAAAAAAGAGGCTTCAAAATCCACTAGGTGCTCCTTTGCTTCGGAGGCCGGTGCTTCAGTCCATTACTGCACTAGGGCCACATGTGGGATATTTCTCAAAACTGCAGAATCTGGGCAATACGTATTAAGTTGCGTTTCACTGATAAATCCTTTTGTGTTATAAAAAAAATGGTATAAAGAGGATTTTCTGACAAAAAAAAAATGTAAATTTCAACTCTACTTTGCTCTTGTTTTTGTGAAACACCTAAAGGGTTCATAAACTTTCTAAATGCTGTTGTGAATACTTTGAGGGGTCTAGTTTCTAAAATGGGGTATTTGATAGGGGTTTCTAATATATGGGCCCCTCAAAGCAACTTCAGAACTGAACTGGAACCTAAAAAAATAAATAAATGAGGCAATACTTCGCTTCTTACATTATACTGATAATGAGCCGTGCCCACCCCGAGATGGCCCCAGTTTTGACCGTTTGTATAAACGGAGACCCCTATTAGACTGTTCTAGTGCCCGGTTTTCCCAAGCATACACCCCCGAGAAGTGTATTTCTATTGATGAGTCCCTGGTACATTTTAAAGGGAGGGTTCAATTCCGCCAGTACCTGCCGGGTAAGAGGGCAAGGTATGGCGTGAAGATGTATAAGCTGTGAGAGTGCATCAGTGTATACCTACAGGTTTAGGATATATGAAGGAAAGGCCACCACCAAACCAGACTGCATCCTGGACTACAATAGGTACATGGGAGGGATGGACTTGTAAGATCAAGCCCTGAAGCCCTACAGCGCCATGCGGTGTGGTATAAGAAGCTGGCCGGGCACATCATACAGATGGCATTGTACAATGCGTACATGCTACGTCGATGTGCAGGCCAGACAGGAACTTTCCTGGAATTTCAAGAGGTGATTATCAAGAACCTAATCTTTAGGGACCAAGAAGGGGGGGCACCCAGTACTTCTGGAAGCGGGGCCACACACATCGTACCAGGGCAACACTTTCCAGGAGAAGTTCCCCAAACTGGCAAGAAGGGAAAAAGTCAAAAGAGGTGCAAAGTCTGCTATAAGAGGGCGATAATGGATGACACAATATATCAATGTGACACGTGTCCCGAATAACCAGAGCTCTGTATGAAAGTGTTTTAAAATTTATCATACATCCCTTGGTTTAGAATTTACCCCAATTTTACTTACCCTGATGCACTCCACACAGCTTATCCCCCCTCGTCTTTCCCCTCTGGGCCCTGCTGTGTGTCCAGGCAGCTGATAACAGCCACATGTAGGGTATTGCCATACCCGGGAGAACCCACATTACAGTTTATGGGGTGTAGGTCTCCGGTCAAAATGCTCACTACACCTCTAGATGAATGCCTTAAGGGTGTAGTTTTTAAAACGGGGTCACTTCTTGCGGGTTTCAACTGTACTGGTACCTCAGGGGCTTCTGCATACATGACTTTGCACTAGAAAATCCCCAGTAGGCCAAATGGTGGTCCTTTCCTTCTGAGCCCTCCCATGGGCCCAAACGGCAGTTTACCACAACAAATGGGGTATTGCGGCACTCAGAACAAATTGCGCAACAGAATGGGGTATTTTGTTTCTTGTGAAAATAAGAAATTTTCAGCCAAAACTACATATTATTTGAAAAAAATAATTTGGTTTTCATTCCCAGCCCAATTCAAATAAGTTCTGTGAAAAAACTATGGGGTCAAAATGGTCACAACACCCATAAATGAATTCCTTGAGGGGTTTAGTTTCCAAAATGGGGTCATTTGTGGTGGGTTTCTATTGCTTTGATACCTCTGGGGCTCTGCAAATGCGACATGGCACCCGAAAACCAATCCAGCAAAATCTGTACTCCAAAGAACACACAGCGCTCCTTTCCTTCTGAGCCCTCCCATGGGCCCAAACGGCAGTTTATCACCACAAATGGGGTATTGCCGCACTCAGGACAAATTGGGCAACAAAATTGAGTATTTTGTTCCCTGTGAAAATAAGAAATTTTGGTAAAAAATTACATCTTATTGGAAAAAATGTCATTTTTTTAATGTCACAGCCCAATTGAAATAGGTGCTGTGAAAAAACTGTGTGGTCAAAATGCTAACAACAACCATAAATGAATTCCTTGAGGGGTGTAGTTTCCAAAATGGGGTCACTTTTGGTGGGTTTCCATTGCTTTGATACCTCTGATGCTCTGCAAATGCGACATGGCACCCGAAAACCAATCCAACAAAATCTGGACTCCAACAAACATATAGCGCTCCTTTCCTTCTGAGCCCTCCCATGGGCCCAAACGGCAGTTTATCACCACAAATGGGGTATTGCCACACTAAGGACAAATTGGGAAACAAAATGGGGTATTTTGTTCCCTGTGAAAATAAGAAATTTTGATCACAAATGACATTTTATTGGAAAAAATGTCATTTTTTTCATTTCAGAGCCCAATTCAAATACGTGCTGTGAAAAAACTGTGCGGTCAAAATGGTAACAACAACCCTAAATGAATTCCTTGAGGGGTGTAGTTTCCAAAATGGGGTCACTATTGGGGGATTCCTACTGTTTTGACACCTCAACACCTCTTCAAACCTGGCATGCTGCCTAAAATATATTCTAATAAAAAAGAGGACTCAAAATGCACTAGGTGCTTCTTTGCTTCTAGGGCTTGTGTTTTAGTCCACGAGCGCAGTAGGACCACATGTGGGACATTTCTAAAAACTGCAGAATCTGGAAAATACATTTTTAGTAGTGTTTCTCTGGTAAAACCTTCTGTGTTACAGAAAAAAAAATGAATAAAATTGAAATTCAGCAAGAAAAATGAAATTTTCAAATATCATCTTCACTTGCTTTAATTCCTGTGAAATGCCTGAAGGGTTAAAAAACTTTATAACTGCTGTTTTGAATACTTTGAGGGGTCTAGTTTTTAAAATGGGGTGTTTTATCAGGGTTTCTAATACATAGGCCACTCAAAGCCACTTCAGAACTCAAGAGGTACCTTAAAAAAAAGGCTTTTGAAATTTTCTTAAAAATATGAGAAATTGCGGTTTATGTTCTAAGCCTTGTAACGTCCAAGAAAAATAAAAGAATGTTCAAAAAACGATGCCAATCTAAAGTAGACATATGGGAAATGTGAACTAGTAACTATTTTGGGTAGTATAACCGTCTGTTTTACAAGCAGATGCATTTAAATTCTGAAAAATGCAATTTTTTCAAAATTTTCTCTACATTTTGCAATTTTTCACCAATAAACACTGAATATATCGACCAAATTTTACCACGAACATGAAGCCCAATGTGTCACGAGAAAACAATCTCAGAATCGCTTGGGTAGGTTTAAGCATTCCGACGTTATTACCACATAAAGTGAAATATGTCAGATTTGAAAAATGGGCTCTGAGCCTTAAGGCCAAAACTAGGCTGCGTCCTTAAGGGGTTAATGAATATACATCACTACCAGCCTGGACGTGATGTGTATTCAGAATCCTTATACTTCTGAATCTTTTCTGTGAGATTCCAGCAAGGCAAACATAATCTCGTTTGAAATGACAGGATACATCGTAATCTCGCGAGATTACGTTTGCCTTGCTGGAATCTCACAGAAAAGATTCAGAAGTGGTCAGTATTCTGAATAAACATCACGTCCAAAAATATGTGAATAATAGTTGAAATGAATATATATAAATAAATCAATCAATTGATAAGGAACTACATATGGCATGAGAAAAGAGTGCCATGGGATAAAGTGAAGTGACAAAAATAGAGTGGAGGTGTATGAAATATCAGTGATAAATAATGCATACATGCGCAAAAAGGTACACGGGCATACATAATTACAAAAAAGAAAGAACAATAAATGCATCTACCCATGCATAAATATATATACATGCATGCATAAACATACAGCTCAAAATGATTCCTCAGATTTGCAGGTGAGTCAGCAACAATTGGTATATATTTCGGCAATATTGACCGTCTGGTGTAGAAGGTCCCGTCGACTCAGAAAATTGCGTGGAGACCCAAAAAAATAGGACTCCAACAGGAACAATGGGGTTAACAATACACTTTTAATCTCTATGAAAGAAGATATACACATAGTTAAAATCACACAAAGAATGAAAATTAAAAACAATAAACACCAACACCACTAAAATAAGCTGGCAATCAGAGAAATGCAGAGAAACTAGTGGTCTCATTCAGACCCTTGGGGAATACCGTTTGGAGCCTCCAAATCCACTTGCATTCTCTCTGTAGGAGAAGTCTCTTTAAATCACTGCCTCTCATGTTAGTATTAATGTGATCAATCCCTTTTACTTTCAATAGTTTCGAATTGCATGAGTGATGGAGTCGAAAATGCCTCGGGACCGTTTTAAGCTGCTCCACATCAGCTGCTGTTTTGGCGCTTTCTATGTCTCTGACATGTTCTCTTACACGAATTCGTAACTCACGAGTAGTCATGCCTATTTAAATCTTAGGGCATGAACATGTTGCATAATAGATAACACCCTTAGTGCTACAAGTGATTGGCCAACAGATCTTAAATTTATTGGTACCACTGGAGTCGAAGAAGAACTCAGCGCGCTCAATATTAGGGCAGCTCAGACAGACCCCACATGACTTGCACCCCCATTTCGGACACTTTATGCCAAATACCTTGCCCGGTTTAACCGGTGTTAAATAGCTATGTACTATAGTGTCATGTAAATTACGTGCTCTATGAGGCACCATTGCCGGGTAATCGGGCAAAACTTGTTGCAAAATGGGGTCAGTCAACAATACCGGCCAAAATTTACATAAGGTGTCACGCATTTCCACCCACCGTGAGTTAAAGGTAGTCACAAATCTCACCTTGGATTTACGCTGATCTTTAGGAACTACCTGAAGTAGTTGTTCCCGAGGAGTTCGTTGCGCACGATAATGCGCTTTACGGATATTGCGGTGACTATATCCCCTCTGAATGAACCTATCCTTTAGCTCACTAGATCGAAATTTAAAATCTTCAGGAGTTGAACAGATCATTTTGATCCATAAGAATTTACCAATTGGTATTGCTTAGATGGTATGTCGGGGATGTGAGGATGAGGCATGAAGTAGAGAATTGGTTGATGATTCTTTGCGATGAAGATCTGTCTGTAAAAGACCATATACATCCTTTTTAATTAGAATGTCTAAGAAATCAATACTCTGATAACTCCATTTACAGGTAAGATTGATATTTAAGGTATTTTGATTCAGTGTACTGATGACCAGTAATAGTTCATCTGGGGTCCCCTGCCAGATCAAAAAGATGTCGTCAATAAAACTGGCCCAAAAGAGGACCCAGTTCACTGACTGCATCCGATCTGACAGAATAAGTTCTCTCTCCCACAGCCCCAGGAACAAATTGGCATAGGAGGGAGCGCAAGCCGCCCCCATTGCCGTTTCCTGGAGCTGTAGGAAAAAGGAATTATTAAAGGTAAAAAAATTATGCTTGAGGACGAAGTCCAACAGAGACATAATAAGTTGAGAGACCTCTTTCTCAATACTGCTCATCGATAGAAAATTCTCCACAGCATGTAGGCCATCCCTGTGTTGAATACTGGTATACAAGGACTCTGATCATATTTTGGTTACATGTGATGTAGAGTCCAAATGGATTCCTTCAATCTTCAGCAAAAGGTCAGCCAAATCCCGCAGGTAAGATGGAAGGCATTCCACCAAAGGTTTTAAGTGAAAATCAATCCATTTACAGATTCTCTCTGTCAAACCCCCAGTGCTCGATATAATAGGCCTACCTTGTTGGTTGTTTATATCCTTATGTATTTTTGGCAACAAGTATATGGTAGGTATCGTAGGTTCTATAACATATAGGGAGTCCCTCAAGGATTTTGAGATAATCCCACTATCATAGGCTATATCATGTATGCTAATAAAGTATTTTTCTATTTTTCATACATCATGTGTCTTTATAGCATTACTGTTACCTACATTACAGCACCCATCTCCTCATGTAGGAGATAGGGCACTTATAATGTGGTGACAGAGTCTCTTTAACATTACTGGGAACCTGTCACATTGAACATGCTGGTAACATGTTATAGAGGAGGAACAAAGCAGAAAGGTCCTGGATAACTTGTAATTTATTAATTTAAACTACTGTGGGCTAGAGAGTCCAGTGGGCGGTCTTAACCATTTATGGACAGCCTTCCCTGTATGAGTGCGAATACAGAACTAGCTGTCAATCTCCGACTGAGACCACCCACTGGACTCTTATAGGCTATGTACACCTTTTGACATTGCTGTTTATTTTAAATAAAATTGTGCATCAGTCTGATTGGCGCAACCTCCTAAATACATTTTATTAAAAATTATTTTTACATTTTGAGATACAGCTGCTTTCTATTCTGTATCCAGGACTGACGGGTCTGACGAGTTCAGTATCTGACACGCTGGATCCACCTGTACTCGATCACATCTAAGCTATGAACTTCGTTAACCGCTCGATCCTGCGAGCAGGATTCACAGGACCCTCTGACACTGAACCGGTCAGTCTCGCTGACCTGACGGATACAGGATTCAGTGCAATAAACAGCTGCTCTGTATACAGAATACAAAGCATCTGACTCTCAAAAAGTAAAACTAATTTTTAATAAAATGTATTTAGAAAATTGCACCAATCACACTGATCGACATTATTTTTCTAAAAATAAAATTAGCCAAGACTTGGAGGAAGCATGCGAGCGTGTGATATCACAAACAACGGGTGTCGCCCCAGCATGCCAGATTTTCTGCAGGGAATGTGGAGGTCATGGTCTTTGTGGTTGAGGATGTCGGCATTGATCGGTGCTTGGTGTAGATCCGCCTCAGTGATTCTTATGCCCCTGCAGCTTCAGATGTTTTAATGCTTCGTCCTGTCTCCAGCTTCCCGTTTGCTCGTCTATGCCAGGGTATGTATGAGTTGAAACTCTTCTCCTGGAATGTTAGGGGATTTGCTGATAAAATTAAAAGGTTGACGGTATTCAGGCTGATTCAAAATTATCTGCCAGCAGTGGTCTGCGTCCAAGAGACCCACTTAACATAGGAAACAGTACATTCTATAGTGAAAGGATGGATGGGGTTGAGTTAGCATTCATGCTATAGTACATATGCTAGAGGTGTTTCTGTACTTGTTCAAAAAAAATAATTCCCATTGAGGTTATATCAGCCTTGGTTGATGGGGAAGGTAGATCTGTTTTTCAGTACGGTTCACTAAAAATAGGAGATGGGTGATAGCGGCGGTTTATATACAACCTTTAAATTCGGAGGTGTTATACAAACTTCTAGATCTCCTGGTTAAGGAAGAAGCAATATTACTGATTATTGGTGACTTCAATAATAATAATATAGAGACGAGATTGGATGGAAAAGTAGGGAAATTCTCCGTAGGCAATAGGAAGTTCCAGTCTCTTTCGGAAGAATTTGGGTGGTGGGATATTTGGAAGGAGAGCCATCCGGGGGTGATGGAATATTCATACTATTCTAAAACACGTGTAGTATTTTCACGAATAGATTGTTCTGGAAATAGCCGTGCAATGGAAATTATTAAAAAGATTACGTATGAAACTAATGGGATCTCAGATCATGTACCTCTAGTAGTAGAATGTGTAATTGGTAATAACACAGGGAGGAAAACATTTCAATTCAATCCATTTTGGATTCAAGTAATTGATTCATTAGATACTATTGAAACTGGGTTAGCGGAGATTCTAACATTTAATAGGCACACAGCATCACAATTGATTGTATGGGATGCTATGAAGGCATATTTGAGGGGGGCACTGATCAGAGAAATTAGTCACTGTAAGAAGAAAAATAAACAAGAGGAACTTGTCCTGAAGGAGAAAGTTTGTCAAAGTGAAAAAGAAGCTGTGTCCTCTTCATCCAGGGGAAAATGAGAGTGCTGGCAAAAGGCAATAGAAAACTGAAAATTATTTGATTTTTAAAGCTCAACAGGATCAACTCTTTATGAATTATGGTATTGCTATAGAAATAGGAACCCCAGGAAAAAGGTTGGTTGGGATTATTAGATCCCAAAGAAAAAGTATATGTATCTCAGCTACAAAGAATGACCAGGAGGAAATTGTGGTGGGAACAGAACAGGTGAAATTGACCTCTCTCTCTTATTTTAAGAATACCTATCTCTCAAGGGGGAAGAGGTGTAAAGAAGAGAATTTTAAGAGTTTTTGATGAGATCAGGGCAGCCTTTCTTGACTGAGGAAAGAAAAAGAATGGTTGGAATCACCAATTTCCTTGGAGAAATTTGAAAATGCTGGCCTGCATCTTCAGATGGAAAGGCCCCTGGTTTGGACTCACTCCCATTTGAGATTTATAAAACATACTGGGAAATTCTGTTGCCTGAACTATTAGTTATATATGAGGAAGCATTTGAGGTTGGTCTTTTGCCGGAGTCTATGAGGGAAGCGATGATAATACTTATTCCAAAAGAGGGAAAGCATCCATTATCTTTGGACGCATATAGACCACTCTCCTAAATGAATACAGATGCTAAGATCTTGGCTACGGTTCTGGCAACAAGATTAAAAGAAGTAGTGGGGGATCTAATCTACAGTGATGAGGCTGGTTTTATGATGGGTAGATCTACAATAGATAACTTATCCAGATTATACCGGAATATTCAGCTGATGCCGGACAATCCAGGGGAAAGAGTAATATTGTCGTTGGATGCAGCCAAGGCCTTCAATTCTATTGAGTGAAATTTTATGTAGGATGTGTTGGGGTGTATGAGAATAGGTCCAAAATTCATAAAGTGGATAAAATTGTTATATACTGGAACAATGGCAAGGATGTCTATAAATTGGACAATATCGGATCCATTTAAGGTTGATAGAGGAACTAGACAGGGCTGACCCCTATCCCCTTTGCTCTTTCACCTAGTAATTGAGCCATTGGCAAGTTCTATAAGAAAAAGCGTAGAAATAGTGGGTTATAGTTATGGATGGGAGGAAGAGAAAATAGCATTGTTGGCAGATGATATTTTATTGTTTTTGGGTACACATGATTCTATTGGGATTATCTTTAACCTATTTGATGAATTCAATAGAATTTCAGGTGTGGATATTAACTGGGGAAAATCTTCTATCTTACCGATTGCTGTAAAGGAAAATATTCCGGGAGGGCAGTTAAAGAATAGCAAAAAAAGATTACTTTAAATATCTGGGGATCAACGTCTCTAGTGACATACAGGAGTATGAAAATATAAACGTAGCCCCAGTCTTGAAATACATGAGAGAAGGTTCAGATATGGAAAAAAAATGGATATAGGGTTCGCTGCAAGGGTAGCGCTAATTAAAATGATCTTATTAGCAAACATTTTATATGATTTGATGAAGTCAGATTTGGCTGGCAGAAGCGATATTTAAAACTTATGATAGTTTTTTCTCAGTTGGTTTGGAGGAGGAAATGTCCTAGAATAAAACTTGAACAGCATGATAGGGTGCTTTGGCAATTCCAGCAATGAGAGGCTATTTTTTAGGCTGCGCAAGTTAATACGATTATTAATACAAAAACCTATAATGTTTGGGTTAGGGCCCTAGGAGATAGATTCCCATTCTGGCAGATTTATAACATGCTTAAAATTCTGGAATCTGGAGAAGATACAGGATTGAGTTTCCCTCTTTGTAGATGTTCACTATGGTATGGAAAGTAGTAGCTGAGACTGGAAGCAGATGGTTACTAAGGAGTATAAATTTTGGAAGCAGAAGGGGATATAAATGGAGGGAAATGACAGAGGAGTTGGAGGCAAACCCATTTGTAACCTTGATGTTGGGAATAGAGGAATGTGATAGGAAAGGGAGACTCTCAAAGCTATATAAAGTAATGAGTGATAAAAAGTGTCAAACTATTCTAATCCCTGCTCAGGTGTGATGGATACAAGACATGGGGGAGATAGTAGAGCTCCAATGGAAGCGAATACTTTGAAATATTCTTAAAGAGGCTCTGTCACCAGATTTTGCAACCCCTATCTGCTATTGCAGCAGATAGGCGCTGCAATGTAGATTACAGTAACGTTTTTATTTTTAAAAAACGAGCATTTTTGGCCAAGTTATGACCATTTTTGTATTTATGCAAATGAGGCTTGCAAAAGTCCAACTGGGCGTGTTTAAAGTAAAAGTCCAACTGGGCGTGTATTAGGTGCGTACATCGGGGCGTTTTTACTACTTTTACTAGCTGGGCGTTCTGACGAGAAGTATCATCCACTTCTCTTCAGAACGCCCATCTTCTGGCAGTGCAGACACACAGCGTGTTCTCGAGAGATCACGCTGTGACGTCACTCACAGGTCCTGCATCGTGTCGGACGAGCGAGGACACATCGGCACCAGAGGCTACAGTTGATTCTGCAGCAGCATCGGCGTTAGCTGGTAAGTCGATGTAGCTACTTACCTGCAAACGCCGATGCTGCTGCAGAATCAACTGTAGCCTCTGGTGCCGACACGATGCAGGACCTGGGGCAGGAAGTGAGTGACGTCACAGCGTGATCTCTCGAGAACACGCTGTGTGTCTGCACTGCCAGAAGCTGGGCGTTTTGAAGAGAAGTGGATGATACTACTCGTCAGAACGCCCAGCTAGTAAAAGTAGTAAACACGACCCGATGTACGCACATAATACAAGCCCAGTTGGACTTTTGCTAGCCTCATTTGCATAAATACAAAAATGGTCATAACTTGGCCAAAAATGCT
This sequence comes from Rhinoderma darwinii, assembly GCF_050947455.1. NCBI lineage: Eukaryota > Metazoa > Chordata > Amphibia > Anura > Rhinodermatidae > Rhinoderma > Rhinoderma darwinii. Next base: position 360,409,816 of record NC_134688.1, read on the forward strand.
CGTTTTTAAAAAATAAAAACGTTACTGTAATCTACATTGCAGCGCCGATCTGCTGCAATAGCAGATAGGGCTTGCAAAATCTGGTGACAGAGCCTCTTTAAACTATCTCATGGACCTCAGGTCACACAACTCTTCATTGTTAATAGGGCACATTATTCACCGTATAGGTTGGCTAAAATGTTTAAAGATCGGAAAGCAAACTGTCCTAAGTGTGCAGAGGAAGAGGCAAACCTAATCCATAGGTTGTGGTCATGTCCCGAAATGAAGAGATTCTGGGAGAATATCCTTAAAGAAATTGTAGAGAGATATGGGGTTGATATCCCCTGGGATCCGGTGCATATTAGGTTATGATGGATTTAATGGTACAAGGGATATTAAGAAAGAAGTCCTATTGAAACTGCTATATTGGGCACGTAAGACAATTATGTTTCAATGGATCAAGCAGGATCCACCTACGGGAATTTTCTGGAGGAAATATGTGAGGAGGATGCTACAATATGAAAAAATCTACTACCTAGCAAACAGTAGGAAGGTAGAGTTGTGGGAAAGTTGGTTGCAACAGAAGGTTGGATGTATTCATCCGTGGAGGGGAGGGGGAGAGCGAGAGATGGATATCTTGTTTTTATTTGTTTTTTTTGTGGTTTTTGTTTGTTTTTTGTCTGGGGATGGTATAATAATAAAAAAAAAAAGTTGCAATATGGTAAGATTGACAAGGATGCTTCATACGAGTGTACCTGTAGTGTGATCTTTATTAGGGGGAACATATATTTAATGTTTGTACCCTGCTGTATGTTACTGTGTGGGGGATATCCTAATGGTACCCACCAGAAGTAAAAGATAAAGGGGATGATGATAACATATAGAGAAAAGAAAAAGTCTAGATAAATGGGTGGACATTTTTTTAAGGGTGGGTTTAGAGGTCTGAATGGATCCTTATTATGGGGAAAGGGTGTATTTTGATAGTTTAAAAGGATTGGTTTGGTGACAAGAGTCCCATTCCCATATCCCCTTTATGGATTAAAAATGTATAGGAAGGAAATTGGTGTTAAAGATTCCTTAAGTAAATGGATATATTATATGTTGTCTTGCAATATATGCTTACAGATTTGTATTTTTACTAATATCATTATAATAAATTAAAAAATAAAATGGTCCAAGGTGTACATAGCCTGAGTGGTCAGGATTTTATATCAATAAATTATAGTTTATCCTGTATCTTTTCACACACAACTATATATCAACCTGCTCAGCTTCTCCTGCTCGATAACATGCTGCCCACAAATCGGACTGCATGTTTGATGGGACAGGTTCCCTTTAAAGTTGTCAATCCTTGGAACTATTTCAGTGTTAACAGGAAGAAACAGGTACAGTAACAAGCAGCTGAAAATGTGCAGTTTTATGCTGTGTTGCTTTGCATCACTATCATAATTTTCTTACAAACGGCAGCAGAAAGGTCTGCCCTAAAACACTAATCAGAATTTCTATTGCTGTTGCAAGCTCATTTACACTCGTTCGCCCTAAGTGTGTGTTTAACATTGTTAAACAGGGAAATGAGATGCCGCTTGATATGGCTTTTTTTAATTTGTGTAGTTTGATACACAGATATGGTGCATCATTATGTGACTCATTAATTTAATTAAGTCATAAAAAGCCAAGTGAATGGCTCTTCAGCTGTAAAAAATAAAAACCTGCAGGGGTTTTTATGCTTCCAGTACAACAAGCATTGCAGAACATTTTGCGAACGCAGACCAGCCTTAACTCTTCTTGTGCTTCAGAATATTACATGTGGTGGAAGTCTTCTCTAGTGCAGAGCGTATAACCATGTGCAATTTTTTTGGGGGTGGGAGACCAAAACCATAATACGAAATATTTAACAGTGTCATAAGGTGCATGAATAAATAGAAATGGTGTATGTGCCAAATTGATCAAAATTGTGCACTACATGATAAATTTGGCGCTACCCTTAAAGGAACAGTGTCATCACAAATTATTTTTTTATATGTTAAAGATGTTAGTGCTTTATTAAAAACGTTTATATTCATTTGTGTGTTTGTGTTTTACTTTTTCTTATTTTTACACTTTTTCTTCCCTATGGGGGCTGCCATTTTTTGTTCCATTTCTGTGTGTGTCGATTAACGACACATACAGACATGGAATACGGCAGCCACAGTCCCATAGGGACTGCGAACGGCTCCCGTCCCATTGACTGCAGTGTACGGCGTCTGTGTGGGAACTGCGCATGCGCCGCTCCCACACAGTCCTATTCGAAATTGGCGCCGTCCGGCGCCATTTTCCTGTGGACCGGAAGTCGCGGCCGGACAGTAATATTACTACTTCCGGTCGCGGCTTCCGGATTTGTGCACTTGCACCAGCGGCAGCAAACTGAGCGGACGGGCCGGAGGGAGCCGCGGCGGCAGGAGCATGTAAGAGATTTCAATGTATGTTCGTGTTTGTGTGTGTTTACTACTGTATGTAAACCTACTACACTGTGGGTTAGCTCAAAAAATGGCGACACACAGTGTAGGAGGTTACACCGTTCAAACCCCTCGTTTATCCCGGCACTAGCCAGGATAAAGGAGGGGGGGATGCTGAGAGCTCACTAGAGCGAGGGCTTTTAACCCAATGTTGCAATGCTGCAACATTGGGAACAGCTCCATCTAGTGACCAAAAATGGGTAGTATTATAAATTAGAAATAATTTATAATATTTCCTGGACTCGTGCAAAAAAAAATAAAAAAATTTGAACAATGTTTAATCACCCACACACTAAATGTTTAATTTTTAAAAAAAAACACATGTTTTTCTGGCAACACATTCCCTTTAAGCCTGTAAGAAACTTTAGTCTCCTTCATGCCACCTCATAGCTGGTGTATATATGCACCATTATTTTGCGCAAAAGAATAATGCCCATCTTTATTGAATTTAGTGCACATACGTCCTTTAAGGTAGGTGTAAAAAGTGTCTAAAAAACTGAATTACATTGGGGTATGCTATTTCTTAGTACATAACCATGGCTTATACCTGTAGGAATAATATACATATCAGCAATTTACTACTGCACAAGAGGTCCTCTTGGATGTCCTTAAAAAAAATAAAATACAATAGGAGTTAAGACTGTGAACAGACACTTCAGAGCATCTCATTTGTTAGTATGATATCTTAACATCATTGGAGGACATACTCCAAAGGACAGTTCATCGATCTGGAAATTCTTTTTACTAAATGTATATCTCCACTAATGCTAAATGGAGGTTGCAGATCAAGTAAGCTCTTGAACTAAGGTGCATAATTGTAGTTTTTTATTTTCTCATGACCTATTTCGGCAGGTAATTTTTCATCAAACGTAGACATACACTAGTATGCAAAAGTTTTAGGCAGTTGTGGAAATATGCTGCAAAGTAAGAATGCTTTAAAAAAATAGATGTGTTAATAGTTTTTTTTAATCAATTAACAAAATTCAATGTAAATGAGTAGAAGAGAAATCTAAATCAAATCATGTAGTCGGTGTGACCACCCTTTGCCTTCAAAACAGCATCAATTCTTCTAGATACACTTGCACACAGTTTTTGAAGGAACTTAGCAGGGAAGTTGTTCCAAACATCTTGGAGAACTAACCACAGGTCTTCTGTGGATGTAGACTTACTCAAATCCTTCTGCTCTTCATGTAATTCCAAACACGCGCGATGATGTTGAGATCAGGGCTCTGTGTGGACAATATCATCACTTCCAAGGATCCTTGTTGTTTTTTACGCTGAAGATCATTCTTAAGGACATCGGCTGTATGTTTGGGAGAAGTCTGATGGGCTCTAAATTTATTCTGCAGCAGGACAACGACCCCAAATGGTTTTCCATTATGGATAAATATCTGCCTGTATTTCTCAGCATTGAGGACACCATTAATCCTGACCAAATCCCCAACTCCATTTGCTGAAATGCAGTTCCAAACGTGCAAGGAACCTCCACCATCCTTCACTGTTTCCTGCAGATATTCATTATTGTACACCTCTCCAGCCCTTTGGCAAAAAACTTCTGTTAGAGACAAATAATTAAAATTTTGACTTATCAGTGCAGAGCACCTGCTGCCATTTTTCTGCACCCCAGTTCCTATGATTTCGTGCATAGTTGTGTCACTTGGCCTTGTTTCCAGGTCGAAGCTATGGCTCTTTGGTCGCAATTCTTTCATGAAGACCACTTCTGGCCAGACTTCTGCTAACAGTAGATGTGTACCCGGGTCCCACTGGTTTCTGCCAGATCTCAGCTGGTGGCACTGCTGGACATTTTCCGATTTCCAAAGGAAGTAAGCATGATGTGTATTTGATCTGCTGCACTAAGTTTCCTTGGTCGACCACTGCGTCTACGATCAGCTAAGAGTTTTATCACTACTAGTTTTATCTAGTAAAAGATTTACATCTCAGGAGCTTGTAGACATGTCTTCTCAAACTTGGAAGCTTGTAACTCCTTCAGAGTTGATATAAGGGTCATGGTAGCCTCTCCCACTATAGTTGTGCCATATTCTTTCCATTTCTTAATGATATTAAGCCATTTCACGGACTTTGACATTATGGAAATTATGTTGTATAAATCCCCTGGCTTGAACTTTTCAAAAACCTTTCTACATGGTTGGTTAAAGGGTTGTCCTGTTTTTATGGTTTAGGTGTATGTACTAATGCAGTCTAAGAGTTAGACAGCATAAACTTGGATCAGGCAGTCAGAAGATGTGCATAATTTTTCACAGTGGCATACGCTTAGGGCTGGGCAATTATGACCTACATCAAAGTCACGATTAATTGAACATGTAACCTCGAGTACAATTATTGAACGATTTAGCCCACTCCCTTTTTTGCATACCACACCCCCTAATTTGCACGCTACACCATTGAATATTTATCCCGAGCATGCTGTATACTACTGTATATAATATACACCCTGACACTGTCCCCACACAGTCTGTTGCCCCAATAGTGTTCCCCACACAGTATAATGCCCCATAGCTGCCCCCACACAGTATAATGCCCCTATACCTGCCCCCAGAGTATAATGCCCCTCATAGCTGCCACCACACAGTATAATGCCCTTCATGACTGCTCTCCACACAGTATAATGCCCCTATAACTGCCCTCCACAGAGTATAATGCCCCTATGCCTGCCCCCAGAGTATAATGCCCCTCATAGCTGCCACCACACAGTATAATGCCCTACATGACTGCTCTCCACGCAGTATATTGCCCCTATAGCTGTCCCCATACAGTAGGTTGCCCCAATAGTGCTCCCCACACAGTATAATGCCCCATAGATGTCCACACACAGTATGTTGCCCCAATAGTGCTCCCCACACAGTATAATGCCCCTATAACTGCCCTCCACACTGTATAATGTCCCTATACCTACCCTCCATAGAGTATAATGCCCCTCATAGCTGCCACCACACAGTAGAATTCCCCACAAAGCTGCCCTCACAGTATAATGCGCCCCATAACTGTTCTCCACACAGTATAATGCCCCCATGACTGCTCTCCACACAGTATATTGCCCCTATAGCTGCCCTCACACAGAATAATGCCCCCATAACTGCCCCATATATGCACGCTACACAGTATAAAGTCCCCCATAGCTGCCCCCACAATGCACAATGCCACCACAGATGCCCACGATAGTGCCTGATAAAAATAATAATATACATACTCACCTAACTCCGTTCCAATGAAGAGTGGAGGAGATCCCTCTCCTCCTCTGGTCTGTGCGTCACTGCCTCACGTCCAGCCATACACAGTGAATTGGATTTAACCATATCTATGTCCTGCAGATGCAGTTTAAACCTGGAAAAAATAATTGATAAAACCAAAATTTGCAAGATGACGCCGATTAATTGCGCTCAATTTAGATTCAGATAATTTTTTCGATCAATTGCCGAGCCCTACACGTGCCTTTTAATAAATTTGGCGCATCTTGCTAGAAACTTTCCTCTTCCTTATACCACCTCTTGGCTGGCTTAGTTTACATTTGGTGCACGTTGGTGCATTAAAACTACACCCCTTTTCAGTAAGACAGACCCCTTTCCAAATTTGACAAATTTTACCATTAGAACTGGATGCAATCACATTAGTAAATCTGCTCCATTGATCGCATTTTGAATAATGTGATTTCTAAGGCCAATCGCTTGTTAAGCCTAAGGGTATGCTCACATGCAAACTCAAAAACGTCTGAAAATACGGAGCTGTTTTCAAGGGAAAACAGCTCCTGATTTTCAGACTGTTTTAAGCCACTCGCGTTTTCACTGCCATTTTTGGAGCGGTTTTCAATAGTCTATGAAAAACGGTTCCAAAAATGTCCAAAAAAGTGACCTGCACTTCATTTCCGCGGACGTTTTTTTTACGCAGCCGTTTTTCAAAATGGCCGCGTAAAAAAATGCCATTTTTCCATTGCAATCAATGGGCAGATTTTTTAAGGCGTTCTGCTTCCGATATTTCGGCCGAAAATAGGCCGTGTGAACATACCCTTATCCGCACAGTTTTTGTCTGTGGGGACTACTGACACCTCCGTTTTTTTTTACGAAGCATGTGTCTGTTACGAAAAACTGCAATATCTGTCATGAATAAGAACACAGCCCGTGTTCGAAATGCGTAGGCTTGGGCACTTGCCCTTTTTGAAACCACCTCGATACTGCGTTTATCTATATTTTACTTATTTTTCTATAGCAATAAAAGTGGGAACATTGATTCCTTTTTAAATAACGAAACCCGGCTGAATCAAAGCTTCCTTTTTTTCTATGATCTTTAGCGTGGGCCGTCGTGGAGATCCGAGCAAAGTCTGAGTGCAGGACGCAGGACTGGTGAGCTGGAGGTTTCCTCCGTTCTTCTTTTTTAACCTAATGCTCTGTTTAGAGGGGTCACACATGTTGATAGCTGCTAAACAGATATATTTGATGGAGTTAAGCAATTCGTCTCCCTGGATGTCATCCTGTATGTCATCTTGTAGTTGCAAGATCGAACGTCTTAAGCTCATGGCCAAGAATGCAGCTGCAACCGATACTCTTGCCTGGGCAGATTAGCTATGTAGGATCTTTTAAAGGCCGTTTCAACTTTACGGTCTAAAGGAACTTTCAGACTAGCACCCTCCTCTGATGTTACGATTGTCGTTCTGGACATTTTGGAGATTGACACATCCAATTTTGCAGGGTTACCCCATTCATTAAGCTGTTCTTCCTCCATAGAAAAAAATAACTTAAAACATGTATTTAAACTTGGTGCCTCTTCATGCGTTTTTTTTTTTACACTCTAGCTCCATATACTGCCTGGATGTGTCCTCAACCATGAAGACTTTAGGCTTCCTCTGAGCTTTCTTATCCTCAGTAGGCAGTTCTAAGTCCTCAGACCTGAAAATTCGAATTAACCTCTTCATCTGATCCAAGAGAATACAGGCTGCCTTAGGGTCTTCTTCTTTAGAAGATAAAGTAAATACTGTATCATTGACCCACAGTTCATCATAAGAAGAAATAGAGCTTCTACCAACATAATTCCCTCTCTGAGGGCTAGAAGCATGAGACAGACAATTCAAGCATGGATTCAAGTACACATTCTTTAATCAAAGACTTCATTTCTTCACATATGGACAGTTTACCTAACTCTTTCGGCAGGAATTCTCTGCAAAGTCTGACCTAACCATCTGACAAAGGATCATCATAGTTTCAGCAGGACAAATGTCTTCTATTGGATGTGGCTTTGCCACATCTGGAAGATCGCCTTCTCGAATCCCCAGATTCCTGACCAAACATCTGTCAATAGATAGATAAACAAACAAGTCTGGAAAGTACACTGAAAGGAAGGTATAAGTAAAAAATGTCCTAAACCCCACAGAACAAACTTACTTTAGAAGGGGGTATAGGAGGCACTGCAGCAAACTGTTCATTTTGAATGAAGTGGTACCTTAAAAAGGAAGTGAACAGGACAATAGTACTCGGCCCACTGAATACTAATCTGTTACAATGCCCCTAACAAGATGGCGGGCTCCATAAAAAAAAATGTTTTTTTATTTATTCCTGTGTCAACTAAACTAATGTAATAGAAAATCGCTGCTTTAGATTTCAGAAAAACCCCACCAGGTCAATAACAATCCCGGCAGAACAAACTGTCTCATCCAAGATGGCGGAGGACCAGGACCGCTGGAAGGACAAACTTCATATGCACCTAAGGCGGAATTCCCTATTTTCGGCCGGGTACCCGGCCCCCATAAAAGTCTATGGGGCCGGGTAATACACGGCCATCACTGGAATGTGTCCCGAGTGATGGCCGGGTCTACCGTCGCTCGCGCTCTCTCTCTCCTCCTCCTCACAGTGCAGAGTGCATGTGAGGAGGAGGAGGGTCTTTTTTTGCTCCCTGTAGGAATTGGAATCCACAATCCCCGGCCGGGAATTGGGGATTCCGCTACAGGAGAAGTGAGTGACTACACTGTCCATATATGGACACAGCGAAGTCACTCACTTCTGCAGCGGAATCACCGACTCTATGGCCGGGGATGCCGCTACAGGAGAAGTGCGTGACTACACTGTCCATATATGGACACAGCGATGTCACTCACTTCTGCAGCGGAATCCCCGACTCTATGGCCGGCGATGCCGCTACAGGAGAAGTGAGTGACTACACTGTCCATATATGGACACAGTGACGTCACTCAATTCTGAAGCGGAATTCCCGACCTGTGGCAGGGAATTCCTCTCCAGGAGAAGTCTGTGACTACACTGTCCATATATGGACATTGAAGTCAGTGACTTCTCCTGGAAGGGGGGGGGATGGGTGCAACCTACAGGGGGCAGGGTGGCATCACCTACAGGGTGCTGGGTGGCATTACCTGCAGGGTGCTGGGTGGCATTACCTGCAGGGTGCTGGGTGGCATTACCTGCAGGGGGCTGGGTGGCATTACCTGCAGGGGGCTGGGTGGCATTACCTGCAGGGGGCTGGGTGGCATTACCTGCAGGGGGCTGGGTGGCATTACCTGCAGGGGGCTGGGTGGCATTATCTACAAAGGGCTGTGTGTGGCAACAAATTGAAATGAAATTCATCCGATTTTAAAACGGACAGGGAAAAAAACGGATGCAAATCGGGTCCAAATCGGCCAGTAAAAACCTGCAACACGGCCCGGAACGGAATCGGAACGGATGCAAACCGGCCGGGAAAATCGGCCAAAAACGGCCGATTTTCCCGGCCGACACACGGACCCTGTCGTGTGAATGAGGCCTAAGCCCATAAGCACTGATGCTTGAAGCAACGTAATTAGAAGGGGCAGAGCCTAGAACCAAGCGACATGGTATAAAGCCCATCTGACCCCTCTAACCTGGCAGACGCTATGCAACCATACAGATGTCTTCCTAAGCCCCCTAAAGTGAACCATACCTAAATGCAGGAACAGTACAGCAACAGAATAGAAAATTGGACCCTGACACGAGAAGGAAGATGCCACCTGCCCGACAGATAGAAAAAAAAAAAAAAGATGTGGTGTAGGGAGCCTAATAAAACTTTAGTATTCATTCTTGTCACCTGTCCTACCAGCAGTCAGGAGTTAACCCCTTTGTTTCTTTGCTACTGCGTAAAACAGCTAATTTCCTATTACATGGCTTCCTATATTCCTTGATTTATGCAAAGTTTGTTGAATAGTTAGTGACCATTTAACCTTTCTACCATGGAGGAACCCCTGACAAAAATGTTACCCTACAACTACCACATCTCTACTGTTAAGGTTACATCGCTTGCTGTTGCGGTCTTCAGAGGTACCCCTAACTAGGTTCTAGGGAACCATAGGGTTTCACAGAACCCTGCTTGGGAAACACTGGTGTAGTCATAAAGCTTCATTGTTCACTCCGGCAGGAAATACAAAGGCAGTTATTTTTTTCTTTTAGCATGTTCATATAAATCCTGACTGATTTGTTTTAATTACTAAAGACGAGTTACACCATTAATTCCTGTCTGTATTGTGTATTATATCCCACAACGTGTATTCAATTTAATCTTTAGTAAACCTGCTTAAGTTTTTAATAACAGAAGACAAAGAATTTCAGTGTATTAATTTTAATGCAAAATAGTTCTTAATTCTGAAGGATGCTGAACACATACAATATATAATGCATTATTGGAAAATAAAACAAAATTATACAGCAATTTCATTTTTTTATTTTACAGTGCAAGAACTGAAGGCCATTGACTGGATTGTTCTCATATATATATATATATCTATATAAAAAATAATAACTGCTTTACAGATCTATTCTATACTTTGGAAAGATATATGTATATATATATATGTATATATATTTATAGGTGCTGTACAGTATATAAACATTTACAACCAGTAAATCTATTCTTGATTCCCTTAATATTTCAAGGCAACTTTTCTTATATATTTGGAAATACCAGTTCCTTCGAGAAAGATTTACTTTTTGAAGAGTATCACAGTATGTTAAACAAGTTAGATCAAATCACAGTAATAAAACTGGGTTCGGTAAATCTGGATAAATCCATTTAATTGACATAAGGGACCATTGTCAATGAAAGGATTTACCAAAGCAAAGAAACAAATCACCTAAACAGAACAGAGGTCTATAGCAGTATATTAAAATAAATCCATTGCAGAACCTTTAAAATAATGGAGTCGTGTCAAGAAATTATAAATGGCTTGGCGTTTTGATGTAAGAGTGACAATATCATTTGTAGAAAACCACATAATCATTAAATGTATAAGGGCTTATAGGTATATTCTGCTTTACTCAAGTATCGATAACCCGAAAGTGTACAAGTTACTGCTACTGTCTTTTTAGCGATGTTAATATTAATAAAGCATTTGCGGGAATTTCCTTTTTATTAATGGACTTGTCAAGTTTTATGTAAATAAAGCTTAAAGAGTACCTATTGTTACAAAAAAAAAAATAAGAAAATCATTCTCTCTCCATGCTTGGGGAGTTGGCAAGCTCTACCTGTGTGATGTCAGAGGTTGGCGGTGTGCTTTGAGCCTATCAGATGTCGCCTGGCCCCTCTCCTCTTCCCTCCATGCGGTTTCACTGAAACTTGGAGCAAGAAACTGCAGCTACATCCCCCCCCCCACCTGTCTACCCTAGCGAGACTGATTACTTTTTTCAACATTTACATATGTACAATGTATCTGTTGGGGTAAGAGCTATACACACGGAGTACAGGACAAGAGAGAAAAGTATTCTACTGCTGTGTTTAGCTTTCAGAGAATTGCGATTTGCTTAGAATTATATATAACAATTTTTCCATTCACCGAGATCTTGAAATTGGTCAGAAACGGAAACACAAGCATATATAGTAAGTGACATAGATTTTTATCATACTATAAGCTTTATTCACATAAAAATAGAAAAAGTCCCTTTTATCTAATGGTTAATCCTCAATATACTTGTTTATGTCACCACAGCAATATGGTAGTGATTTAAAACCGAATAAATTAGTAAAATTGAAAGACTGTGGCGTTGCCCTAGACAAGCATTCATAAATGAAGTGAATAGAGTTGTGCTGCATTACAAGACACAGCCCATGAACAAGGGAGGCGCTTTTTCAGGCAATTTTTTTCTAATCTAATACAACCCCTTTAACTGAATGGATGACATACGCAATAATGGTGTCATCCATCCATTCCATTCTGATATCCCTAACTTTGTAGGCAACATTCAACTTTATACTTCCACTGTGCAAAAATGACTGATCCCCTCTGAACTACATTTCCCAACCAAAATAAAACTAAAATAACATATGGGCACAATCACATGCCAGCCTTGCCCTTTACAAGACAGGCATATGATGTGGGGCAGTAACTTGGAACCAAGGCAACAGAACAAGCATGGACACATCAAGCAAAAAAAAAAAAAAAAAAAAATGGTTTATCTGTTAAAAAATATTTTTTGTGCATGATGTAGTTATGCCTTACCATACTGCTGTAGTATATTAATGGAATTCTCAAAAAATATTGGAAAAAAAAAAGTGAGGTGACGAAAATAACGTGATTAGTGGTACTGACAATAGTCACAGCATTTCAGTGGTCTTTCACCAGTAGTGTCTAAGCTGCAATATAAAAATACTATGTTTTTGCCACATGTCTCTTAAATATTGCAGTTCTCAGAAATCGCACCATATAAGACATTATAACGTCATCCTAGTCACACTTTTCATTGACTTGAAAAAGCTTTTTCCTCTCACCAACCCTAATTAACTTATGCAAAATCATTATTTCGGTGGCTGATAAAATAGATGCTGCTCAGTTTACTGCATATATTATTTCTCTTGCGCCTTCCCAAAATCATGTACATTATCATAAAATGCCATTAGGCCGATGGGTGCAAAATGTAACTCTTCATCTGCCAAAGTAACACGCGTACATAAGAATCGCGTTTCAAAAGTAGAAAATTTGTGGCAACAGACGCCACATTTGTTCTTTACATAAAGTCATTTCCAGGTCTTCATGTGAGGTACCATCAAAAGTGTGAAGCTACTTTCATACAGAATAAAGCAACATATAAAACCTCTGCAGATATTCGCATGTAACTATATGTCATGATAACCACGTTGTCCTTCTTCCAGTACTTAGCCTGTACGTTTTTTGTTCCTGTTTGTAAACATGCAACATGCTAAATCGGGTATTGCAGCCGAGGCTTTTTGATTTATGTAAGAAACAAGTTAAGCTTACACTTCACACAGACATACAGTAAGGGAAGATAAACTGAGCAGGTAGATACATTGGCACGAGCAGTGGAGTTATGATCACATTGGCAAAGTCAAATAATCATTGTTCTAAATCTATACAACACTGTCCCCAACTTCTGTTATAGCAGCACAAAATCCAAAAAGTGCATTAAGACACCTTCATAAAGTTGCATGGATCTCAAAATGCTTTCCATGCAGTTTAAGCTTTAAAACAAATTTGCTGCTCTTGCTGGCGGCACATGGACTTGGTATCTATATATCCAAGGTGTTGGCATCTGTGGCTTTATTTGTACCGGGTACTTTCCATGGTCCTGGAGTTATGTGCGTTTTTTTTCCTCCCGTCCTCAAAACTTCTTCATCTTTGGTTTTCTCTGAAATATCAGCTGAAATATTCTTGGTTTGTGTCCCATGAGGAGCAGACAGTTCTCCATATTGGTTCTTCTCTGCTTGTTTAGCTGTGAAACTTGGATCTAGTATCTCATATTTAACAGTGGAGGCACGCCCTTCCTTTTTAGTATGTTCTATCTCCTGCTTTTTTTTCTCAGACTCTGTGATATTTTTAGGAGATTTTCCCTCGTTATGTTTACTTTTGTGTTCTGGAGATTTTTTGTCATTTACACCTAAACTTGACCGCTCTTCTCGTCTGGATTTCTCATGCCTATCATCTGTCTTTTTGCTGCTTGATTCATGTACGTCTCTACTGAATTGCTTATCTTTATCCTCCGTTTTGGATTGATCATGTTGCCTGGGTTTTTCTTCTTTGTCTGCCCTCCGGTGCTTCTCATCTTTTTCCTGTTTTTTGTGCTTCTCCTCCCTCTCGCCTTTCATGGTTTTTTCACCCCTCCCTCTTTCATCTCTCTCTTGTCTCATCTGTTTTTCACCCTCTTTTCTAGGTTTCTCCTCCTTTTCCTCTTTCTTTGATCTCCCAGGTCTTTCATGTTTCTTTATGGTTTCTTCTCTATCTCTTGATGCTTTGTCTTTCCTTTCTCTAGACTGGTCTACAACTTCAAGTTTGCTATTATATTTTGGAGACCTATTATCTTGTTTTTGCAATCTCTCTTCTTTTCCGGTGCCATGTCTCTCTCGCTCCTCCTTTTTGTAAGCCTTTTTAGGACTGGCAGATCTTCCCCTTTGTCGTCTACTACTATCTTTTGCATACGCGGTAGAGTCAATAGCTCCTTCTAGGTTTTTAGAATAGGATTTCCTGGGGCTCAGTGATCGCTCTCTAGTTTCTTTTTGTGTTCTTTTAGAATCAGACTGTCGAGAGCCCTGAAGTCTATCGGGATGTTCCTTAGATATTTTGCTATCAATCTTTCTTGGGCTCAGAGAGCGTCCTCTTTTTGTGCCAAATTCTCTCTCAGCATCCTGCAGTTTAGTTTTATTAGGATTCTTAGGACTCAAAGACCTCTCTCTATTCTGATCTTTGCCTCGGTCAGGAAGCTTTTCTTGCTTCAATGCCTTATTTTCTTGAATTACACCAACAGAAAACATAGAACTGTCTTTAGGTTTCTGTATATCATTTGGCTCAACCATTTTCTCGGTTTCCTGAACCTCAAAACTATCCTCATCAGGTGCTGGTAAAGGAGAAACTCCAGGAGTTGGATCCACATATGAAGTTGACGAAAATGCAGAGAGGTCATCATATATTACATTTGTAGATGGAGAATTAAAGTTTTCCAATTCATCTAAAGCAAAAACAAGAGGACAATAATATAGTTAGCAAAGAAATGAGTGGATGGGCTTTTTTAGTTTAAGTGAAGAAACATTAGTGACATGAAATGGCTTTTATGTTGGTAACAAAGCAAAAACGTGCATTTATGAAATGAAAACACCATACATGATAGTTATTTAAAATGTTACATCAAAAGAAGTGATGAGGTCTAATGTTTTTTCCATTAAATGACATTATGATATACTACGGCACAACAAATATCCATGCCACGCAGCCATATGTGTGATATTTAAAACTGAATATATTAACAAATGTGGCAGTAAATAAGCTTATATTATGTTAGACCCCATTTCATGCAGTGTAAGGGATTCTGTAAGGGAGCTGTTTATATAGTCTCTTAATATGACATAGTACCCACTGGGACCAAAGTGCCTATCAACTCAAAACTTTTCTATACTTTAAAGCATGCATGCAATATTATTAACTATGACTGAAAAGGTAAAATTACAATTGACACTGCATGTAATGATCATCTACTTTAAATGTGCACACATGGCTATACAGTATATATACATGTGTACTTATATATTGTAGGTTTACATATTATAAATGAAAATTTTAATAATTCCTGAAAGTTGTCTTTTTATGAAACGAACAAAAACAACAATACATTATCATCTTGAATATCCATTTTTCAGAGTACTGATATATGAAGAACAACATGATCTGTAATGCTTGCTGAAAGCAATTTATAACCTATTATTTCTTCCAAAGCCATCAACCTCTTCCCTGGGGAGGCCACTAAATACGATTGGTTAATCAGTCCGTGCACATGCATTCCAATAAGCTGCCGTTACTGCAGACAATAGATGCCGAGAAGACAGAGAAGGAGGTATGAAGCTGAATCACAAGACATGCACATTTACCAAGTCTTTAAGGGAAAGACCAAGAAAAGCACGAGAAAGCCTTATTGCTGATCAGGTTTCACGTAGGAGCAGAGGCTGGAAGGAGCCAAACCTGAGGAGAAGGAAAACAAGCCTGGAACACAATACCAACATCACCAAAGAATAGCTGTTAAAGTGTAGACCGGACAATAGTTAGCAATGTGTGACCGGTACAAAAATACTTGTACCCAGGTTAGATCATCATCTGTGGGAAGATCCGTCAACATATTAATGGACAACCATCTTTGCTGCTGTTTGGCTATTTAGAAGCTGATATCAACAGCCAAATAGATAAAAAGGAAAAGAAATAGGATTTATAGAACGTTAACATTAAAATAATAATCATTTTCATATAAAAGAGTGTGTCCCTTCATTTACAGAATGCTTTAAGAAATAAAACCCAACAATTTAAAGTAAACAAAAGTGAAGTACAGGAAAAGACGACAAGTAATTACTAACAGGCTTTTATAATGGGCAGAGGCCTTCTCAAAAGTATGTGTAATGGGGCATACTGAACCTATGGGAAAGTAATAAACAGCAGTTGTCTTTCTCTTCTTTTCTTGAGTTGTGTTGTGTTGTTTGCATCACTCTTGAATATATAGCAAAACAGCAATGCCTAGGATATTGCACAACCTGGGTGTATTTATTTTTCTCTTTTTAAGATTTTAGAAGTTAAGCTGCACATATCTATTAAGTCCAAAATTAAAGCGGTTTGACTCATGAAGACAACCTGTCGTTATGCCCTATTAGGTCATATGGACGTCATAGATTCTCTTGCTCGGTACCCTCCCCTATAAGCCAGAAAGTAAAGTAGCTCTGTAAAAGTGTTTCCTACTCAGAGCGACTTTAGCCATCCATGTATTACATGGACGCTCATTCATCAGAATGACCACCATGTAGTATTGCATTTCCTGGCTGGTCACTGTTTCCCCCAGAAACATTAGTCAGTTTGTCAGAGGTGCCAAGAACATGACCTACAACTGCTCCAATCTGATAGGGGTCGACTCATCCATATGATTTTATAATGATTTAAAGTAGTATCTATGATACTGAAAACACGTTAAAAAAATAATAATAATTCTCGCTCCATAATAGTGAATGCACAATATTACCCACAAAGCTAATGATTTTCCAAGGGAGTCATTTTTTTTGTATGTGCACCTCTCCCTGACCAGTGGAAAGCTGAATGCTTGTTGTATCTTGGCCAATCTTTATGTCTATGGTCATCTTTAGGAACTCGGCTAAGGGTAAGAGCCAAGCCTAATATCAGAGTCAATGTAACTACCGTTCTCCCTCCTTAAAGAGGCTCTGTCACCAGATTATAAGTGCCCTATTTCCTACATAATCTGTAACGTAGATAACAACAGTAATTTTTATTTTGAAAAACGATCATTTTTGATCAAGTTCTAAACTATTTTAGATTTATGCTAATTAGTTTCTTAATAGACAACTGGGCGTGTTTTCACTTTTTACCAACTGGGCATTGTAAAGAGAAGTGTATGACGCTGACCAATCAGTGACCAATCAGCATCATACACTTCTCATTGTTCCAGCCCATTGTTACAGTGTGATTGTGCAGTGAAAGAAGCTGGGATGGAACAATGAGAAGTGTATGACGCTGATTGGTCACCGATTGGTCAGCGTCATACACTCCTCTTCACAACGCCTAGTTAGTAAAAAGTAAAAACCGATCAGATTATGTAGGAGATAGGGCACTTCTAATCTGGTGACAGAGCCTCTTTAAGGCTCTGTTGAACTATTTTATGTTTTTTTGGTATCCCCTTTACCATATTTTTAACGGACTTATAAGAAAATTAACCATGGCAGAATAATGCTGAATGTCAGGCATCAAAGGATTCCAAAACAATGGATTCTCCTTCTCTGTTGATTTTTCTAGTGTCCATAAGAAAACAAAGTTTAAAAAAAAAAAGATTAAATATGCATAAAAATATAATTTTTTTCTGTATTATAAAATTTTTATTCTACAATTCTACTTAATTCCAATGAATCCCTTTTCTTCCCGTTTACATTCTATCAATAGACATGCAAAAGTATTGCTAATATCAGCATAAAAAATAGCTGATAGTCACCATAATCTGGAATAAGTCCTGTACCAGGTCTTAGTAAGAGAAGAACTTTGGTCCCACCAGCTTGGATCAGCTCGATGGCTCGTGTGTGAGTGATGCCTTGGGTTGGTTCTCCATTAATTTCCACTATTTGATCGCCGACCTGACAAAGGTAAACATTTATATTAGTAGGTTTACAATATAATAACCACAATCACCCCCACCGGATAGGATAGACCATTGAAGATTATAGCTCAGAAAATCTTTTAAAAGTAGTATCTATTGTTGGCAATATAAAAGGAAATGTTAATATTGCACTAGATTTACATAATTGAACATAAATAAATTTGCATACATTTTAACCCACTAAAAAAGCCAACAGGTGAAACAGCAAAATATTATTGCAAAACCCCAATATAGGCTAACATATAAGTTTCAGCATGCAAACAATGGGGCAGACTTACTATTGCTGTCTAAGATTTAGACAGAGTAAACTTAGACCAGACAGTCAGAAGATGCGCCAAATTAATTACAGTGCTGCATGCTGTATGATAAATTTGGCGCGTCTTGCTTAAACTGTTAGACACGTTTCTCTTCCTTACACCACCTGTTATTTTAAATAATTTTTTAAAATAAAACCGATAGAATAAAGCAATCCATGGTAAAGTACAAGCTAAAGTGTGATACTCCACATACTAATATACTATGTTAGGTTTCAGGGGATGTATTAGTTACTGAATATATAGCCAAACTACACACATTCTGGATGAGGAGACCATTGGGCTGCCAGTTTCTGCAGTCTATAATGGGAGATAGCTCTGCCAACATGAGTCAATAGTCAGCATCGTGGGTGGTGCATTTTGCATGTCAATAGTCTACTATGGTTTTCTCTTGTTGTGAGATAAATGTTGCGTTAATGATATACCCTTTGAAGCTAGCAAATAAAACCACTGATATTAACAATCTGTAAAGGTGAAAAGACAATGCTTGAGTAGACTTTCGCTTCTTGCTGAAACATTACCTGCACCCGGGGAGTTCTACACACTGCCACCTTTTACCTTTCCTTTGTGTTGACCGCTATTCTGGCCTTTAAAACCAAGGTGCCAATTGCAGAAATAATTTTGGAAATATACTGATTTTATATAAATTAGAACCTGTATTTTGCAGACAGTGCACATCTGTTAGCACAGATTCATGCCTGCAGATTGCTGGCGTATGTGATTCCTCACCGTCTATTCCTGTAGGTCTTTTTTTTTTTAATTTTCCCTTACTGACAGCGAGGGCCTGAGGCTTTAATAAAAGTAATAAAGAAAAACAGATTTAACTGGTGTTTGTTTGCTGAACGGTCAACTGAAAGCCGGCGACTCAGCCCACAGTACAAGCAACCTGATAAGAGAGCACTATCCACTGTGTGCCGAATGAATCTTTGTATACCCACAACAGTATATATAAAAGGTCTTTTAGATACATTCCTGTAAATCACCATGTATACCCAGGGTATTAATTTATACCATGGACAGATTATCGTCAGATAAATGGAGCCACAGGCAGTTCGAAAATAAGGATACCCAGTGCTTACCCATGACATTGGTGAGAGTTGATAAATTAAAATGACACATACTGTACTTTTGTCATCCCAAACTCTTATCCTGGGGGGGCCTACAAAGCAGCTGTAATTTAAAGGTCTATAACGTCTTGCATTTGTCTTAAAATGGCAATGACTCTTTAGTAATGGTATATGAAAAAAAACAGGTAGATACAGGGTCAAAAATAATTGTCAATTATCTGTGTTCAAAAAGATTCATGCCCTTTTGAGAGCTTTTATGCAGTGTGTAAGTCTCCAAGAGTGGATCCAACATTTAGGGTATTCTTTTTGAAGCCTAAAATCTGGCCATACACATTAGATAAAGGTTAGTCAAAACCACAGATTTTAGCAGGTCCGGCCACCCTACGGTACCTCCTGGATATCAACATTGTTCCCGCAGTAGATTAGCTCCTACTAGAGAGGTCTGGCGGAAGCTTCCTCCCCTCTTCCAGTTAAAATAAACATGCATGAGCCGACTCATGTGTGCATGTTTATGGTGGAGTTGGGAAGAATAACTGTTGGATGAACGTCATCTTATATGTATGGCCAAGCTTAACAGTGAAAGGAGTTTGTGATCACAGCACAGTGGGAAATGGCTCTACATTAGTTCCGTGCTGCTGAATACAGCTATGTACTTTAATATCTGAATCTCTTTTCTGTCTGCTGTGACAATGTCGCATTCCTCACAACTGGCATTTTTAGCAATTAGAATGAAAGCTTTAATTAGGCTTGGCTCACACTGGCCTAACAATTATAATGAAAGCTTTAATTAGGCTGGGCTCACACTGTCCTTTTGGCTTCTGTTTTTTTAAAGGATCCATGACATCTATGACAGATTTGTTGAGAGCTGTAAGGATACATTTATTTCCCACCATTGATTTATAATAGGCCTGACAGGTTTCCTTTTTTTCCTTGACAGGAAATAATCACAAGTGTGAACAGAACTCTAATATTATCCCATGTAACAAATGTTAAACTTTGAAATGGGCCCCAGCAAGTAAAAAACGTAAAGTGTTACATACATGAATACGTCCATCTTTGATCGCAGGCCCATCTTCTGCAAGGCGGAGAATGAAAAGCCCCATGTTGTATTCTTTTCCACCACGAAGACTAAAACCAAAGCCTCTGGGTCCTCTCTCCAACTCCACAGGATAGCAACCAACACTCTGCGTATCAATAGACATTCAGAACATGTGATAAAACATACACGTACATATATTTAGAAGTACAAGAAGAGTAAGAAGATAAAACACTGCAATACAAGGGGGTAAACATACTAGAACAAAATAATAATATAAATTATGCACAACTGTGCATTGAGAAAAGGGCTGGGGAGACACAGGCCCACATTTTTTATGCCAGTCTAAGTAAGGTAGGCAGCTGGAAAGATTTGCACCACATTTATTTATAAGGTGCACGCGTCTTAATAAACTTGCCACACTTTAAACAGTCTGTCAGCGAGGAAATGGAATGTACATAGATTTGAAGCAAAATTTGCACCATCTCATTCCACATAACAAATGGGGCTTAAATTATGTCTTACACGGCCGCAGACATGTCACAAATCTCTATATTAGCATAACTCAGTCCATTATGGCCATCTTGTCCACATGAATACTGTATGTTTTCTTTCCTTAACCTTGGCAATTATCTCAGAACAACATTTTTAATGCATTCTTGGAGCTTGAAGCGTATTCAGACATCAATTTTTACACTGCGAGAGAGAAATGCTTTTGAAGCCTTCAGGCATGTTTTTCTTTTAAACCCCTCTGCGGTATAGAGTGAAGCATTTTATTAGCTATTTGGAAACACAATTCTCCAAAACCTCAGACAAGGACATTAATGTGGACAAGCCCCAGCAACCATCAAATACTGTATAAGGAGGTTAACTTAATAACTCATAAGTCTAGTGGAACTGATTTATAGACAGAGTAAGCTCAACATATATTAGACTTTTCAGTAAATATTGGTTATAACACTCACAAACTTGTAGGAAAATACCCCCAGGGCCACTATTCATTTTACAAGTTAGTTTGGTCAAGCGCATAGCTGTCCGTGGGTTGTATTTATTTATTTCTGTTACTTATATAGTGCCAACATATTCTGCAGCGTAGTACAGAATTTGTCCTAAGTTGCTGTGCCCAGTTGGGCTCACAATCTAAATACACTCTAGGGCAGATTTGATAAGACTTGCGATTCATGTGCCAATCTTCGCTTTCTGCTCCACTGGAGTAACTTGCAACAGATTTATTGAGAGGCACATCTCTTAATAAATCTGTTGCTTCTTTCCCCTTGCCAAGCATAACAACCACAGCTGTGTGCCAACCTTTCCCCCTCCCCCCCTATCAGACAAATTTTTTTTTTACATTTTATCTCACCTCACCACTTTTCCTCTCCGGGTCCCCTCAGCATATTGTGTCACAAACAACGTCCTGAGGCTGCCCGACGTCAGTCTACTGTATGAGCCGAAGAATAATGATGGAGCCTGAGGGGACCCGGTGGGCAAAAGTGGTGAGGTGAGTATACTTTTATAAAATAAAAATGTAGTTGTCCGAAGGGGATGGGTGGATGACTGGGGGGACAGGTACGGGGCCCAGCACACCTCCTTTTTACAAAACCAGCAAGGGCAGCGTTAAAATGTTAGCGCAACTTGCAACTTTTGGGCCCTCTTGCGATATCTCCATGCCAGAAAAATGGTGTAGAAAGGTTGGTAAAGTCCACGCATATGTATATTTTTGGATTGTGGGAGGATGCACAGGCAAACACGAAAATGTACAAACTCCATGCAGACGTTGAGCTCAGGACCCCAGCCCTGCAATCCAACAGTGCCAACCACTGAGCCACTGTGCTGCCCATTGTGTCTTGTATTGCAGCTTAGCTCCATTCTAGTGAATAGTGCCGTGCTGCAAGACCACATACAACCTGTGGCATTGTTTTTGGAAGAATGCAGCCATGATTTTCTAATCCTAGACAACCCCATTAAAAAGTGGAAATCTGACCCTGAACATGTTTAAAAGTTTTTACAGTGAACATACAATGGCTATGAGCCACTGCTTAAGGGCTTGTTACAATGTAGGAAAGTGCTGTGATCCGAGAGTCCAAAAAAATGTATCCTGTTGCTGCATTTAGCTCACAGAGGATTGCCTAGACTGATATAGTGTAACAAACTTATAATTGTGTGAGCAGGATTAAATCACGACATGTTTTCAGTCTCTGGATGCAAACAAGAACACTTCCATTCAGCGACGGCAAGGAAAGATCTTGAAATGATAAATTTGAACACAAAATAGATCATAAAGCTATATAACTTTTCAGTAATCAATGATTCAGCTTTATTTACATAAAACGGAACAACCCATTTAAAGACTTGATCTTAATGAAGTGGCTGGGCCTCTAGAAATATTACTCAGGCTTTGAGATACCTTGACCCTAATGTTCTGCTCTTCAGACGATTCAGCTATTATGTGCGATATTGAAATGTCTAAGTCAACAACTGAATCTCTGTACATCTCTACAGCAAACAATTTCAGACATAAGATCAATGACCCGAATGCCTGACCCGACATTCTCAGAAAGCAGTTGCACTCTATACCTTTAGATCGAGATATACATTTTCAGCACATCTTGTTTTCTAAAGACACGTATAATATCTTACCTGTGAGTGTCGGCTTCCAGTCGGCAGGGTGTGTGCAGCATCAGGCTTATGATCAGCCCATAAGAATCTGTATGGAGCAGAGAGATCTCCCTTACTGCCTTCTGCGTCCAATGTATTTCTATACAATAAGGGTATAACCAGTGCAAAGTGTTACTGAAAGATACTTGGGGATTATTTAACCACACCAATAACTGTATATCATGTATATTCTGCATACCATGTGGCGATAATCTCTCCTGTTTTGTCAACCCCATTATCTTACTTGTCTCCTTACGTTGAAGTACAACGCATGCACAGTGTTTGAAAGAGGAGAGGGAGAGAGAAATAGAGAAAAATAGACAGAGAAAAAGAGAGCAATAGAGAGATAGATAGTATATATTTGGTTGGTATATTCCTATTTTGATTAATAGTATGGCCTTTCCAACCAATCCATCTGTTTGCATTGTTTTATGTACGTAATTGTAACTAAAGAAAATCAAAATAAATGTTGTATTTGTCACACCAGACTTCTTCACACTTTCAATTCAGTTAGCCATAAATCATGAAAGATACTTTTTAAGTGCTGGTGTGGTTGTGAATATGATAGATAAATAGATAGATAGATATGAGATAGATATGAGATAGATAGATATGAGATAGATAGATAGATATGAGATAGATAGATAGATATGAGATAGATAGATAGATATGAGATAGATAGATAGATATGAGATAGATAGATAGATATGAGATAGATAGATAGATAGATATGAGATAGATAGATAGATATGAGATAGATAGATAGATATGAGATAGATAGATAGATATGAGATAGATAGATAGATAGATAGATAGATAGATAGATAGATAGATAGATAGATAGATAGATAGATAGATAGATAGATAGATAGATAGATACTCCAATTGAATGTGAAAAAATTGGTTTTTATTTGCCCACGTGCAACTTTTCGGCTCTATTGCAGGAGCCTTTTTCAAGCATGAAAAAGGCTCCTGCAATAGAGCCGAAACGTTGCACGAGGGCAAATAAAAACCTATTTTTTCACTTTGAATTGAAGTGCTGCCTATTCTTGGACATATGTTGGAAGATTTGGGAACCGTGATCGGGTTCCTGAGGCGTGCACCCACTCATAAGTTATAACGGTGCTGCTGGATGGTGGACTTTCTAGATGCAATCGAAGAAAGGAACTGCAGCACTCAAGATAATCCAAAGAAGTGTATCTGATCTATTCACCAAGCATAAAAACACAACGTTTCAACTCATAAATGGGACTTTATGCTTGATAAAGTTTAAGGGTTGAAAAGTTGCAAGTATTTTTATGCTTGGTGAATAGATCAGATACACTTCTTTGGATTATCTTGAGTGCTGCAGTTCCTTTCTTCGATTGCATCTTTATTGTCTCCCTTGGACCTGGGATTCTTTGCTGCGTGCACCACCCATGTTTGGGAAGTTGTCCTTTCCCACTGAAGATTTTTTTGTGGCTGTGCTGCTGTTTTCCTAAATATCTACTATTTGGACTTGATAGATTAGATTAGATAGAGAGAGAGATCTATATTGCTGCCCCATTTTTTTCCTACCTGTCCAGCGTCCCATAATTTGGTTGTGCTTGGCCCATGGCTCGGTGCTGTGGAGCAGGACTTTGTCTTGCAGAGTTGGAACCTGATGGGGGACCTTTGTGTTCTGATGAATAAAATATTGGCAGCATTTTAACGGTCACAGCTTTAGATCTGCTTGGTCTGAAACCTTTTATAGTTCATTAAATTCATAAAGCACGGACACATAAAATAATAAAAGGGCTTAAAAAACGTAGCAGCCTATGAATATCAAAAAGTGTGTTGTCTTTTACGTTTTAACCTGGTGTCTCCATATACCTATGAGAGACTATATAAATTCAGAACACTAAACATTAAAAGGTAAAGATGAAACAGATTTAACAGTATATAAAAGCACCAATAAAATATTTAACATAACAATAATAAGCAGAATAAACAGGGCAGCAAGTTTTGCAACATCCGTGATGATAATATACTACTAAGGAAAGACCAAAAAATAAAAAAGTATAAATTAAAATTTTTGTCAAAATGTTACAAAATTTTGTTTCAGGGGTTCACAACTAAAGCAAATTTAATGTTCCAATCTACTTCTTCCTGCTTGATAGAATTTTACTACATACTGGCATGACCAAGACTTAAGCTGAAATGTACTGCCTATGTCTCGGACTTGTTTATTAGTATCTCTGATTTTATTGGCTTGTTTTTTAGCCGGCATGAACAAGAAAGTTGGGAGGCATCATACTAACTCTACAATATGAAAAGTTATACAAAGACTTATAGTTTTTAAATTTGCTTCTTTATAAATTATTAGATGTAAGCAGCTGCAGTTACGCCTTTTTTTACTGCAAAGACTTTCATTTCTATTGGGTTATCACAAGCAGATAGCCTGGGCAGCACTTGAGAAAGTTTTTGTTGCCAAAACTTTGCATATATGGATTAAATCCACATTCACATCGATTAAGTGCGAGCTACTCCGTTATTTACTTCTATACTAGATGCTGGAGATTTAGCAAAGTGTAAATGGCTAATAGAGAGTTAATAATCAGGCCATAGTAGTCAGCAACTAACATAGCCATACCAAGTCTTGGCCACCTTCCGTGCGTCTTTGCGCTGTTCAGGATGTGCACCAGCTGTGTGTGGAGATAACAACTAAGGAGCTGAAGGGCTAAGAAATGCAGCCAAGAAACAAGGAGAGCAATGAAATGTTTAGCTGCTGTGTGATGCTGCTCTCCAATTCAGTAAAAGCTCATCATTTGGTCTAGCTGGATGAGCTAGGAGCCAAGAGACAACACAATACAAGCTCTCATGACTTAAAAGCTTATAAACGCAATCGTAAAACCATAAAACATTTCAACCAATAATGGAATGTACAGAATACATGGATTCCTTTACTCAATCTGGTCTACAATGAAGGTCACAACTGCAACACTACATTTGATCCTAAGAACGGATGGATACAACAGTAGATGTTTAATACAGCTAGAGCAATAGTAGGACAGTAGTTGCGGTTATCTCAACATGTCATTGAGTAACCAGGGATGTCGAGCTCAGTGGCGTAGCTATAGGGATCGCAGCTGACGGCTCCTTGCTCCAGCATTCACAGTGCCCTGGGCCATGAGCGGCTCGACGCATACAGGCGTGATGTAATAACGTCATCGCGCCAGTCTGAGCCGAGTGACTCATAGCACAGACCAAAGGAGAAGGATCTCCTCCACGCGGCATGGGAACGGGGATAGATAAGTAATTTTATTATTTTTCTATTATTCACATATAGGGGTATTATACTGTATGGGTGCCGATATTGCGGGGTTGGGGCATTATACTGTATGGGGAGCTGATATGGGGGGAATTATACTGTATGGGGGGCTGAGATGGTGGGTGCATTATACTGTATGGGGGGCTGAGATGGCGGGGGCATTCTACTGTATGGAGGGCTTATATCGGTGGCATTATACTGTATGGGGCGCTTATATCGGAGGGCATTATACTGTGCAGGACAGCTGGGGGGGAAATTATGAGGGCAGCTAGGGGGGCATTATGGAGGCAGCTATGGGGGGGAATTATACTGTATGGGGCAGCTATGGGGGCATTATACTTCGTGGGGGAAGCTATGGGGGCATTATACTGTGTGGGGCAGCTATGGGGAGCATTATACTGTGTTGGGGCAGCTATGGGGAGCATTATACTGTGTTGGAGCATTATACTGTTGAGGCAGCTATGGGGGGCATTATACTGTGGGAGCAAACATGGGGGCTGTTGGGCAAGGTGGCTGGGCATAGGCAAGCGCAGGGTTTCTGGTGGTGTTGGGGAGGGGTAGGGGGGCCCAAGCTGAATTCTTGCACCAGGGCCCATTAGCTTTTAGCTATGTCACTGGTCGGGCTATTATATCATTGAGAAAAAAGCACAACTGCACAAATTCTTGTTAAAACGTTAGAATTCTAGTAGATAGTTTGGAATGGCAGCCAAAGGCCCTAACAAAGTTCCCCAGGCCAGCCATGACTATATGTATATGCTAAAGGCACTGCCCAGTAGATTGCTATCAGTTTAAAACTGACACGCAATAATGCTTTGGAATACAGAGTTTACCAAAGCATTAGAAAAGCAAATCAATAGATGAAAAAAAAAACAGCAGCTTTTTTTTTTTTCCAATTCCCCCCAAAAATAATAAGTTACAATATATGTACCCCAAAATGGTGCGGTTTAAAATTATAATTAACCCTGCAAAAAAAGCACCCATACAGCTACATAGATATAAAAATAAAATATGGCTCTGTGACTGCGGCAACACCAAAATAGGCTCAATCCTTAAGGTGTTTATCGAATTTAGCATTTGTGGTTTTTGAGTATATTAATATACAGAACATCAATGAATCGTACACTGGGGTGCAATGAGCCTTTGAAATAGGTAATAATTTGCAGAAATTCTGCGAGACATTTCTTAGACTGAAACAAATTGTGGCCCTTAAACCCAGAGCTTTTACTAAAAACCAACTCTTTTTGCTAAATATGACATAGAAAGACTTCACCGTCTCATTAAATATTTAAGAACAGGTAAATTGAGCCTTTGATATTTTCGAGCATAAAACAGATTCTAATATTTGCACTCAAATGAGAATGTCCCCTTGTTCTAATCCATCTGCTTGCTGGATTAAGGTACTTATTATTTGAAAATGGGCAAAGCCATCTATCTGGCAGAGGAATTATAATGCTTCTAATTAAACCGTGGAACCACGGTCTTGAATAAATTGCAAGAGAAGGCGCGAGCAGATGTAGGTTTTATTTCCGTGACTAGAGAATAAACTGTGCAGACAAACAAAAATAAAAAAAAAAAAGCATGTGATTTATGGAGGCCATTCATTTCAAAGACCTATTGCAAATAAATATTCTCTACTGACCGGATACAAAAGCCCCTGATGACCTACTTTACAACTTCACGGTGTCGGATCTTTGCCAAACAGATTATCAACGGTACTTTAATAGCTGGGCGGGATTTTTAAAGTGCACCCATCACCTGCACACAATATAGGTGACCATTCTGAGGTGAGCTTATATTGCAGTTCAATAGAATTGCAACTATGTGACTCATACCTCTGATTTATAAATAGCATTCTCCTACATGGTGTAATCTCAAAAGGCAAAAATTCTTATTTTTTTTATTTTTATTTTTTCTGCTTTATTGCATGATCACTGAGTGGGGAAAAAAAATTCACAGTGCTCTAAGATCTTAATGTGTAGTACCTTGGTTGAGCCTTTCCATTCAAATCTCAGCCATGTGTGTTGCAGAGTTATCCTTAGTCCTAATTCACTAACAGGAAGTTACTATCATTGTCTGCCATTTTACAGATACAGTGGAGCTGCAGCCTGGTCACTGGTCACAATCCCTACAAGCCCACTAGCTCACCCCTGTTTGAGTAAGATATTTAAATAATGATCTCGCTCTCTCTGCAGGGAGAAAGTAAAGGACTGCAGTGACTGAAATCTCCTCCCACTCTGTCCCATCCTGAAATGGCAAACAAGGAGAATTTGACATTCATTGCAACTGCTCTATTTGCACACAGAGACCAAGGGTCCTCTTATACGGCTTGACATGGGCCATGTAAACGAGCGCCGATCAACTCGTTAGTTGGCGCTCGTTTGCTCCTTTCAAAATGAGCTATGTTAGGGGACGATCGCTCCTACTCATACATTGCTATCACATCGGCAGCACATCTTCCTGTTCACACAGGGAGAAGTGCTGCCGACAACGATAATATTTCTTGCAGTATAAACGATACGATCAGCTGATAAACGAGTGTTTGCTCATTCATCGGCTGATCGTTGCCCTGTTTACGCAGGGCAATAATTGGGAATTGCCCACTCATTGGCCCGTGTAAAGAGGCCTTAAAATTAGTTAGGAAGTTAAAAACATCACAATGGGGAAGTGTTATTTAAGCTATTCATTTAACGCATTTTGACCAACCGTTTTCCTTATTCAATTGTAAATGACTAATATCCCTTGTAGCAATGTGAAAGGAATGGGAATAAAGTTGAACGCTTCTTTTAAATATCTTGTAATCTTGAATACATACAGTATAATAGAAGTAACCCCACAATGCCCTATCTAATGCCCTATAAAGAAATACGTCTGTGAAAGGTATTTTGAATATTCTGGTATGGTGCCCACTAATAAACGTGAAGAGCACAAACAAAATCCCTTATTCTTAGGATAGGCGATCAATAACTGTGGGGGTCTATCTCCTGGCACACAGCCAAACATTTAATTGTGGCTGCGCCTGGTACTGCAGCTGACAGCAGCTCTGTCCCAATCAAGTGGATGGGATTGAGCTCAATTTACAACCAAACACAGAGCACTGTCCCTTGGTAAACAATGAAGGGTAGTGCGTCCCCTTCATTGAGATGATCAGTGGGGGGCAGAGAGTTTGACCCCCCACTTATCAGATATTGATGACCTATCCTAAGGACCGGCCATCTATATTTGTTAACGGAAAGCCCCTTTAATTGTGGTCTATATATTTCTTTTGTGGTCATCCTTCAGCGCTGCACAAATGTCTTACCTAGAATCACACAAACCATTTAGATATGGTTTTAGTTAATTTTTTATGGTGGTTAAACATGCAGGGACTAGAAAATTGCCGGTAATTAATAGGAGAATATGAAGTACTCTGCGTAAAGTGATTGGTCCTGGTGGAGTTTATCCAAACGGTGGCAGTTTTTTGGGTGAATTTTGTTTTGTATCAAGAGGCATTTGAGTGGAGTATTAGGTCTTGTTCACATTTGTGGCTGGGTGCAACAATGTCATATATGGTACCATAAATAATGCACACAGGCAATAGGCGAAGACAAAATTCCATTTACTCTGTCATTCAGAGTATTTGAGACGCACTGTAAATACAATAATGCTTACCTTCTTCTGCAATCACCGTGAGGGTGACTGTATTCCCAGCATCCTTTATGAGTTGTACAATGTTATCATGCGACAACTCCACAATGGATTGGCCATTAACAGCGGAGATCCTGTCTCCCACTTTCAGCTTTCTGCAGCGGTCAGCAGGGCTACTTTCTATTACCCGTCCAATCTTATGAGGAATGACTGCAATTAGAATTAAGAAACGCAAGAATTCAGCTTGTTCATAGCCATGATCATTTTTAAGTAACTTTGTTTAATGAAAGCATTCGGTTACTCGACTCATCTGAGTTGTTTCCGGCTGCACAAACCATAGATTCTTAAAGGGGAAGGAAATTCACGTTTAATAAATAGGACTTAGTGACTGAGCTTCTTCAGGGCTTTCCAAATTGGAGCAAAT
This sequence comes from Rhinoderma darwinii, assembly GCF_050947455.1. NCBI lineage: Eukaryota > Metazoa > Chordata > Amphibia > Anura > Rhinodermatidae > Rhinoderma > Rhinoderma darwinii. The sequence goes on from NC_134688.1 coordinate 360,439,797, forward strand.
ATGGTAATTCCGGAAACTACAGCTCAGAGGAAGGGTCGTGTTCATTTACATGCCACGTCTGCATACAGAAATGACAGCAAGGACCTCAATTCTTACAGTTGCTTTAACAGACATGGTCTGTAAACACCGGCATATCGTGAGGAACCAAAGTTAGATGTTATATTTTAAAGTTTGCGCACTAATATGTCTACTCCACTAAGTCCTATTTATTTAAAGTGTATTTCCCTTTAAGGATCTGCAGAATTCTATGTAAATAAAGGTTATGCATAAATAAAATGTATGCACTTTATTAATATAAATACATAACTTTAAACGCCTCACAAATTTCAAGATCTCTGCTTGGTGTCAGTGTCTGAAAGCCTTCTTTTTTACATTTAGTGGCTGAATGATTGAAAATCCTAACCGTGACCCAATCCTACATTCACACAGCAACAGTTTGTAGCAATGTATCAGTGCAGTTAATCTTCCACCATCCCTCTTCCACCATTTGCAGCTGAGAGACAACTTCAACACCAACAGTAACAGTTTGTAGCAATGTATCAGTGCAGTTAATCTTCCACCATCCCCAACAGACTGGGTTGAACTTTGGTCTTAACCTGCCATTAATATGCACACGTGTCATGAATAATAATCTCTGTGCTGATGGCCTTCTGCAATCCAATGAAAAATTCCTATGAATTTTCATAAAAATTTCCTATAGAAAAATTCTATATTATTAATATATTACTAAGAAATGATTACATAGAACACTGAAACAAGTAAGTCGAGCTAAGAGGACTGAACCTTTACAGAACACTAATAGGAATTTCTGTACTGTGAACTAATTGAGTTGTGTTCCTGTGCACCCGTGCCGTGCTCAGCATTGTGCGGTATTGTTAATGCACACAACATCTGTTTGAGCACATTAAATATAAACCACACTGAAGAATAATGCATAGCGGCTCTGGACAGATGGATTTGCAGCTGAGAGACAACATCAACACCAATAATATTTACTCAGGATTTTAAGTACTGTGATGGAAATCACACAAAAAAAAATATGGGCTCGGTGCGAACACTAATATATATATATATGCACACACCTTAACACTTTTAAAACTATACGACCAGCAGATGTTCATTCATCTGCTGATCGCTGCCCTTTTTACACAGGGCAATTATCGGCAACGAGCGTTATATTAACGCTCGTGTGCCCGATAATCATCCTGTGTAAAACCCCCTTTAGCCTTTAAAAGGACTGTTCTGTTGCTCAGTGGTCCAAAGCCCTGTTTTGGAAATCAAGGTTCCAGAGTGTGGAGGAAGAGTAGAGAGGCGTCAATCCAAGTTGCTTGCGCTCCGGTGTGAAGATTCCGTCTAGCAGGACATTTTCGAGCACTTCATGCTTCCCTCTGCTGACAAGCTTTATGGAGATGCTGATTTCATTTTCCAGCAGGACTTGGCACCTGCCCACACTGCCACACTGCCAAAAGTACCAATACCTGGTTTAATAACCACAGTATCACTGTGCTTGATTGGCCAGCAAACTCGCCTGACCTAAACCCCATAGAGAATCTATGGGGTATTGTCAAGAGGAAGATGAGACACCAGACCCAACAATGCAGACGAGCTGAAGGCCACTATCAAAGCAACCTGGGCTTCCATAACACCTCAGCAGTGCCACAGGCTGATCCCCTCCATGCCACGCCTCATTGATGCAGTAATTCATGCAAAAGGAGCCCCGACCAAGTATTGAGTGCATATACTGGACATACTTCTCAGTAGGCCAAAATCATTTTTGAAGTTGGTCTTATACAATATTCTAATTTTTTTGGACAAAATTTTGGGTTTTCATTAACGGTTCCCATAATCATCAACATTAAAAGAAAAAAAATGCTGGAAATAGATCACTGTGTGTGTAATGAATCTATATAATATATGAGTTTCACTTTTTGAATTGAATTACTGAAATAAATTAACTTTTTGATGATATTCAAATTCATTGAGAAGGACCTGTATATACACTTACATATTTAAAAACAGGTGATAAAAAATAAATTGGCTGAAAAACTAGAGAATGTACTCTATCTATCTATCTATCTATCTATCTATCTATCTATCTATCTATCTATCTATCTATCTATCTATAGTGAACGTTGGACATGTACTGTATGCCAAAAGAGTATTCTTATACATTGGTGTATATCGGGACAGTATTGGTTGGCATAACTTGAGAGGGTTACCTAAGAAGGAAGGGAGAAAAGGGCAGCCTGCTGTAATGTGAGGAATACATTTACTTGAAGAGTAAAATCCTGCAACAAAAACACAACCAAAACCAAATGGGCTCTATATGATATTCAGAGGCTATAATGGAGATGGGGTGCAACTTTCTAGTATACACCTATGCCAATTCTACCTCTAAATACATGGGCGATACATGAAGTCAATTACAGGTTCTCCAGTAAGCAGAATTACCTACTGGATATCATAGGAATGAAGTATATATCAGAAGGTTGCAACCTGTCGAGATTCGTGTCTTTGGGGCACCATTATTTTGTAAGCTGAGGGCACTGTTGCATTATTGACTATGGAAAGCATTTGTCTCTGTGTTAAGAAGCGTATCTGCAAATTACAGATTAAAGGTTTATTCCCAATTTAAACATTTACATTTGCGCACGGCTCTCTCCTTTCTGTACTATGGGAGTTATGGAAACAGTCGAGCAAGCAATGCATGGCTGTTTTGTATTCAGTTGAACAAGTGTCCTCACTAGTCGTAACTGTGATTGGGTGACTCCCATTGTCCATATAGATGCGGGTCCTAGAGCATCAGACATTTATGGGATATTCTGTGGATATGCCATACAGTCTAAATTGGGATTACACCTTTATATTTTAATATCCCTTAAACGGAAGACTCCTCAATTTAAGAGAATAGCAAATACAGCTAGGATTATATGTTTATTCATTATGTAATACTGTTCCTGTATTATAACTAATGTTCTACAACATAAAGCCTCACGCATGCGGCAGAGCCTTGTGCAGGGTAGTTGTGCTGTGGCTCATGGAGTACCCGCTGCTCCCTACTACAGAGCTGTACGCTCTCTATATTATGGATATTTTTTTCTCCTAGAAGAAATCTCCCAAAAACAAAACTACGTATGCCTTAGTATAAAATCTGAGGCATATAGAGGTAAGATGTACCTGTAAGATGACATCATAAGCTTCTGCGGGTGGTTTGGGAACACTAGCCACCTCAATTCGTGGTGGCCAACAGACTTATGAGCCAGCTTGGAGCTTAATACTGCTATGTGCATGAGGTCTAAAACTATATATTATGTATTAGAAAATAGCAATTATAACCGGTTATACCTCCGGGAGGGGGTTTATTCTTAGAGGTCAAAATGACAAAACCAAAGCCTTCATTTTCCTTCCGCTGTAAGATGACATCATAAGCTTCTGCGGGTGGTTTGGGAACACTAGCCACCTCAATTCGGTTTAACCTGGGTGATCCATTGAGGGCAGGAGTAGAGTTTTGTGCATCCTCCTCTTCTTGCGGTTTGTCTGTAAAGTGAACATATCATAGGATTAAAATCTATGGAATCTAACATAAAACATAAGACATTTATGTTTAGCTTGGATTTTATGGTTTGTGACTTGGCCAGTGGTATCACCAACTATAACTACAGATCCTAACTATAAACACAGAAATTGTGCTAGTACACCGCACATAGCACACAGCCTAGTTTTCCCTCTCCTATATTCTGTTCATGATCAATTTCTATTCTGCACCATCTATGGTTATTACTTTTCAAATAGTGGAAGGTGACCATGAAACTTTCCTTTCACGGAGGTCAGTGACCACCAATCAGTGCTGCGGCTCACCTCCCCGTAATAATCATACAAGTCACAGCAATCAGTCGTGATTACACATTCTTTCCAAGTCCCGAGCAGTCAGTGAACATATGAAAGACCTATCTGACCTCATTACATTGAATTCTCATTGATTCTGGTATTGGAAATATCACTGTGAGCTATAATGTAATGGGACAATATTGCAGCTTCCATTCAATAAATGCTATGAAAATAATACAGAATATGCCATGTATTAATACTTGCAAAATTATGTATCATTTTATGGTTAGAAGTTCTTAAAATATTACATGAAGAAAGATAGCGCTCTTTAAAGGTTTACTTGAACAGTGCTTTATAACCTGCATGAATTATAAAGGAGGTACCAGGGTAAATATATTAAGGAAAGGACCGTCAATGCTTTACTTTGTTCCATATGTAACCGGAATATTCACTTACAGCCTTTAGTACAGTGTAATGTTTTATTTCTCCTTCTTTAATCTTCACACACTCCGTGCTTCATTTATATAATAGATCTGAAGAGTAGTGGCAGAATGGGGGCGTCTCACATGGAAATGTAATCCAATTTGCACGCAGTATGTTATAAAAAAGGAGGAGCTGATATATAGTTTTGTGGGAAAAGATTCTGGATAACTTGTATCTTATTCATTTATATCCCTGCTCATTCTGGGTTTAGAAGTCCAGTGGGCGTCCTACTCTGTGATTGACAACTATCTTTCTATGGGAAAGCTGTCAATCACTGAGTGAGACCGCCCACTGGACTCCAAAGCCCAAAATGAGCAGGGATTTAAATGAATAAGATACAAGTTAACCAGAATCTTTTCCCACAAAACTACCGTATATATCGGTCTGCTCAGTTCCTCCTGTTCTGAAATATAATGCCCACCGATTAGACTGCATATTTAATGTAACAAATTTCCTTTTAGTACTTAAAAATCGATACTGTAACATGCACTTTTTCTAATCAGTGTTTATTTTCAGATTTAGTTTTTTAATTATATTTTCTTTATATGATTAAGGGGCAGCCCTCCTGCCTGAACTGCTGCAGAGATTTGCTTTACAGCAGGCACCTGGACATAAGAAACCTACTGACTGACTTATATGGGAGTGTGTTGTGAGCATGCTCTGTGATGTGCAGAGATCGCTGTACAGGAAGATGGGAAAGAGAGCTAAGCCATCTCCATCACCTACAGTCAATGGTGTGAAACTATGCTGCCATGTGGTAATGTGAAATCTTGTCAGCCAACAAGATAACCCTGTGGTAGTAGTAGTATTATTATAGAGAGTTTGTTCAGGGGATAGCTGTAAATGAATCACGGTAATGCTGTAGATCAGGGGTCTCAAGCATGCGGCCCCCGGGGCAGTCATCTGTGGTCCGCGGGACACAGAGCCGCTAGTACAGGCTCTGCTTCGGGACTCTGTGGAATTCCCTGACATCACTGTCCACATATGGACAGCGATGTCTGGGGCTTCCCCAGAGCCGGAGTCCCGTGCAGAGCGCTATTATCGGCTCTGCTTCGGCACTCGGTGGAATTCCCTGACATCGCTGTCCATATATGGACAGTGTTGTCAGGGTCTTCCCCAGAGCGGAGTCCTTAGCAGAGTGCTAGTACAGGCTCTGCTCCGGGACTGTGGAATTCCCTGACATCGCTGTCCTCATATTGACAGCGATGTCTGGGGCTTCCCCAAAGCTGGAGTCCCGTGCAGAGCGCTAGTATCGGCTCTGCTCCGGGACTCTGTGGAATTCCCTGACATCGCTGTCCATACATCGACAGTGATGTCAGGGGCTTCCCCAGAGCAGGCGTCCCAGTGATGTCAGGAGCACAGCTGGAATCACAGGAAGAGCCTACTAGTGCTTTGCCCGGGACTCCAGCTCTGGGGTTGCCCCTGATATCAAATTCCCGTCCATGAGAATCCCCTGACGTCCCAGTGTATGGACAGTGACGTCAGGGGCTCCAACAGCAGAGGAATCCCCAGCCAAAGCGTCGGCAATGCTCTGGCTGGGGATGCCACTCCTAGAGAGAGCCCCAATAGAGCTATCTATTTGGGGTGTGTGTGTGGCATTATCTACGGAGAGGGCACTGTGGCAGCATCTACGGAGAGGGCACTGTGGCAGCATCTACGGAGAGGGCACTGTGGCAGCATCTACGGAGAGGGCACTGTGGCAGCATCTACGGAGAGGGCACTGTGGCAGCATCTACGGAGAGGGCACTGTGGCAGCATCTACGGAGAGGGCACTGTGGCAGCATCTACGGAGAGGGCACTGTGGCAGCATCTACGGAGAGGGCACTGTGGCAGCATCTACGGAGAGGGCACTGTGGCAGCATCTACGGAGAGGGCACTGTGGCAGCATCTACGGAGAGGGCACTGTGGCAGCATCTACGGAGAGGGCACTGTGGCAGCATCTACGGAGAGGGCACTGTGGCAGCATCTACGGAGAGGGCACTGTGGCAGCATCTACGGAGAGGGCACTGTGGCAGCATCTACGGAGGGCACTGTGGCAGCATCTACAAGTGGGCGTGTGGCAGCATCTACAAGTGGGCCTGTGGCAGCATCTACAAGTGGGCCTGTGGCAGCATCTACAAGTGGGCCTGTGGCAGCATCTACAAGTGGGCCTGTGGCAGCATCTACAAGTGGGCCTGTGGCAGCATCTACAAGTGGGCGTGTGGCAGCATCTACAAGTGGGCGTGTGGCAGCATCTACAAGTGGGCGTGTGGCAGCATCTACAAGTGGGCGTGTGGCAGCATCTACAAGTGGGCGTGTGGCAGCATCTACAAGTGGGCGTGTGGCAGCATCTACAAGTGGGCGTGTGGCAGCATCTACAAGTGGGCGTGTGGCAGCATCTACAAGTGGGCGTGTGGCAGCATCTACAAGTGGGCGTGTGGCAGCATCTACAAGTGGGCGTGTGGCAGCATCTACAAGTGGGCGTGTGGCAGCATCTACAAGTGGGCGTGTGGCAGCATCTACAAGTGGGCGTGTGGCAGCATCTACAAGTGGGCGTGTGGCAGCATCTACAAGTGGGCGTGTGGCAGCATCTACAAGTGGGCGTGTGGCAGCATCTACAAGTGGGCGTGTGGCAGCATCTACAAGTGGGCGTGTGGCAGCATCTACAAGTGGGCGTGTGGCAGCATCTACAAGTGGGCGTGTGGCAGCATCTGCAGAGGACACTGTGGCACCTAGGGGTGTGTTGCATTATCTACAGAGGGCACTGTGGCATTATCTACAGAGGGCACTGTGGCATTATCTACAGAGGGCACTGTGGCATTATCTACAGAGGGCACTGTGGCATTATCTACAGAGGGCACTGTGGCATTATCTACAGAGGGCACTGTGGCATTATCTACAGAGGGCACTGTGGCATTATCTACAGAGGGCACTGTGGCATTATCTACAGAGGGCACTGTGGCATTATCTACAGAGGGCACTGTGGCATTATCTACAGAGGGCACTGTGGCATTATCTACAGAGGGCACTGTGGCATTATCTACAGAGGGCACTGTGGCATTATCTACAGAGGGCACTGTGGCATTATCTACAGAGGGCACTGTGGCATGATCTACAGAGGGCACTGTGGCATGATCTACAGAGGGCACTGTGGCATGATCTACAGAGAGCACTGTGGCATGATCTACAGAGAGCACTGTGGCATGATCTACAGAGGGCACTGTGGCATTATCTACAGAGGGCACTGTGGCATTATCCACCGAGGGTACTGTGGCATTATCTACAGAGGGCACTGTGGCATTATCTACAGAGGGCACCGTGGCACTATCTAAAAAGGGGCTACCCAATCTTGACATGTGTGTCTGCCAACTAAGCCGCCGGACTGCATTTAGCGACACTTAAACTGGAAAACTGGATTGTTGTCTCAAATATTAAACCTAGCGGTATTATAGTAATGTAGCATTATTATTATAGTAATATAGTGTTATGTAGTTAAAATAACTAACTGATTAACAATAATTTTGTATTGTATCAAATTTGAAAGTAATGCGGCCCGTCAACTTCCCATTTTTTCTATATGTGGCCCACTCAGCCGGTCGAGTTTGAGACCCCCTGCTGTAGATCATATATATTGATAGATATTTTGGCTGTTTAGAATAGGGACCTTTCAGGTTAGGTCTGTCATACAGGTCTTCTGGAAGGCCTTTGGTTTGTACCTTTGTTTAGTAGGTTCACTGGCAAGTGTAAAAATGAACAGTTGATTCTACACTATTGTCAAACAATCTAAATCCTTTTGATGGACTGCAGGAAATGTGCTAGAATTTTAAGTGCATCCTCCCCACTAAATACTCTTATATAGTTTACATTTAGAATCATCCTACATAAAATGATGACTAACATTCAAAATACATTGCATTACTTATTACAGATTCTGATATGCAGCCTGTATTATAGTCCATAGCTGCATTCACAATGCTGCATACTTCAGAGCCAAAATCTTCCAGTGTTCCATTTTGGCTCAATTTCTTCCCAAACATTGCACTCTGATGATTTGCATGCTGGGAAATATATTATTTATTTTTACACCAGGTAATGTATAATAATCTGATGGAGTTTAAGCTGGTCAAACACACTAAAGTTTGCAGAACCTCTTGATTTTGGCGAGATTGGATTTCAACAGATTTCAAATAAGATTTCTAAGTATGTTCTACATTAAAGGAAAGGTGTCATGATTTATTTATTTTTTGTTCATTATATTGCTTTTAATAAAATATAAACAAAAATTGTATTTATTAGTGTTGTCACTTTCTAATTTTTACTGTGTTCAAACTTTTACTTCTCTATGGGGGCGGCCATTTTTTTTTCATCTCTGTATGTGTCGATTAACGACACATACAGAGATGGGATACGGCACACACAACCCTGTAGAGAATGCGAACGGGAGTCTGTGTGGGAACGGCGCATGCACCGCTCCCACACAGACCAAAACGAAGCTTGTTCGCAGAGCGAAATCCGGCACCATTTTCATGTGGACCGGAAGCCGCTGACAGACAGTAAGATGACGACTTCCGGCTGCGGCTTCCGACCATATGTTCAGGCGCAAGGAATAGGGGCGTAGATCAGCGGAGGCAGGTAATTTATGTTCGTGTATGTGATGTGTGTATTATGTTCGTGTGATACTATCAGCTGAGCCCTGTATCTAATCCTCCTACACTGTGCAGTCGCTCAGAAAATGGCGGCACACAGTGTAGAAGGTTTGAAGATTCAAACCGTTCCTTCTCCTGGCACTAGCCAGAAGAAGGGAGGGGGGATTGTGTGAGGACACTAGAGAGAGTGTGTCCACCCCAAATTTGCAGCATAAATCAATGAGGTTGCTTTACCACAGTGACCATGCTGCAATTTTGGGAACTGCTCCCTCTGGTGCCCAGCACATGGAAATGTTATAAATTATAATCTAATTTATAATATTTCCTGACTTGTGAAAAAATTTAAAAAATTTAAACTGTGTAATTACTCAAGTACTAATTGTTTAACTGAAAAAAAATAATTTCTAGCGACACATTCCCTTTAAAATCGACCTACATAAAATGTTGACTAACATTTAATATACATTACATTACTTATTTATTACAGATTCTGATATGCAACCTGTATTATAGTCCATAGCTGCATTCACAATGCTGCATACTTCAGAGCCAAAATCTCCCAGTGTTCCATTTTGGCTCAATTTCTGCCCAAACATTGCACTCTGATGATTTGCATGCTGGGAAATGTATATTTTATTTTTTTACACCAGGTAATGTATAATAATCTCATGGAGTTTAAGCTGGTCAAACACACTAAAGTTTGCAGAACATCTTGATTTTGGCGAGATTGGATTTCAACAGATTTCAAAGTATGTTGTAAATTAATATTGTACTGTCAGTTCCGGGTCATGTCCTTGGGATATTTTTCAGCACAAATGTACTTACTAAATGTAATTGAACAGCAAGAGGTAATATTTTTTGCTGATAACATCAAGATTTATGCTTCTTAATAAACAACAGAGAATTTCTTTGCTCGAGCTTCTCATTTGTTTATGAGAAATAATTTCACTGATGTTTTCTAAAATGTTCTGTCTTTTGCAAAGTAGCGTGGATGACACCTTTAAGTTACCACTGGGAAAAATAATTTCCCATCAGACGGCATGCTGCTCAAAATATGAGTTCTGGAAAATTCGCAACATTGATTTAATCTAAGAAGTACTAAAATGTATGCGAGCCGGGAACGATGCATCATGAATCCTTTTATTGAGCAGATCTCGAACATTCCTCAAACAGCTTACTGCTGGGAGCAATGCAAAAAGGTCAGTGAAAGAGCTATACACAGAATGTAGAAACGCTGGTCACAGATAAAAACCTGTGCGGAGGTCAATGAAATGTAAGAACAAAGAAAAGGCCATTGTAATTTGTAAGAGAACATGCAAAGGTTGGCAAAGTAGTACATGGCTGGGGACCCAAAGAACCAAAGCTTTGCGTGTGGGAACCAAACGTTCATATTTATGTTACGGATAGTGTATTTCCACCACTCACAGCATATAAAGTCGTTTAATTACCATTACATGCCATTCATAATCTATATGTTTCTTCACTTATATATATATATATAAATCTCAATCTGCTAGCTTTACATTTAGTGTTCATTTAACCCCTTTCTGACATTTCACCTATATTTAATAGCGGGAAGGGGTAGTATGGAGCCCGCTATATACTACGCGGGTTTCGGCTGTATGATACTGTAACGAGTGGGTTTCCGCTCGTTAAACCTCTTAGCAGCGACGGCGGCACTAGCGACGGCGGCATCTAATTCGTTAAAAAGAGGGGAACAGCCCATCGGCCCCTAATGGTTGTCATGGCAGTCTGAGGGCCTAATAAAGGCCCCCAGATCTGCCATCTTTGTTCTCCTATTAAGGCAATGACTTAAAGAGGCTTTGTCACCACATTATAAGTGCCCTATCTCCTACATAATGAGATCGGCGCTGTAATGTAGATTACAGCAGTGCTTTTTATATAGAAAAACAATCTATTTTTACCACGTTAGTAGCGATTTTAGCTTTATGCTAATTAGTTTCTTAATGCCCAAGTGGGCGTGTTTTTACTTTAGACCAAGTGGGCGTTGTACAGAGGAGTGTATGACGCTGACCAATCAGCGTAATACACTTCTCTCCATTCATTTACTCTGCGCATAGTGACACTGCGTTGTTCACTATGTGCTGTCTTATACTGATATATTAACGTTACTGAAGTATTTAGAAAATGAATAGACATTCCTTCCAGCCAGGACGGGATGTCTATTCACAATCCCTGCACTTCGTTATCGTTTCTATGGTCATTTCAGCAGAGCAAGCGTAATCTCGCGAGATCACGCTGTACACTATAAAAACGAAACCCAAAAAACAACGGAGGAATTGCTTTTTTATTTTCCATTCCACACCACAAATAATTTCCAGTTTCCTAGTAAATTATGTGGTACCATAAATGATACTATAAGAAATTACAACTTGTCCTGCAAAAATCTAGCTCCCATACGGCTTTGTTGACTGAAAAATAAAAAATAAAAGTTATGGTTTTGGAGGATGGGGAGGAAAAAGCGAACATGAAAATCTAAAAAATGTCTGTGGAGGTCAGGGGTTCAGCTGTGGCATTCAAAATTGTAGAATCATAAGCCAACCAAAGCCAAAGAGCTTCCACTGTGTGCTACATGGTAGACCCCCACTAGAGTTATTGGTTGCCATAGTGATGTGCAATAAAATATGGAAACTTAAACCCCATTTATCTCCATAGACATTTTTTTTAAACCTCCACCTACCTGTGAAGAATATCTGCCTTCTTACGGTAAGCAGCACATGACCATTTCGAGCTGCGGTGGTCATTAAATCTAAGACTTGCTTGTGGGATTTTCCCTTCACAGGAACGCCATCAATACAGATCAGTTCATCAGCAGCACGGAGGCGACCATCTTTCTCTGCAGCTCCTAAGGGAATGATGGCCCCAATGTAAATCTGCAGGTAAAGAAGAAACACCATTTTAGTCCTTAGACTAATTTTTTTTAGAGTGATTGACACATGATGTAGAACTCTCCTGCGGTTTTTATGCATCATCTGCTGCATAAGGCAACCTGATCTAAGGAATCTCAGAGCAATACATGAAGATTTTACCCAGGCAAAATCCCATCAGGCCCAGCACAAAAAAAAAAAACAACACACTAGATCAACTGTAGTAGGGGCTGTATTCAACCACCTTAGGCTTCGTTCACATCTGTGTCGGGACTCCGTTTATGGGTTGTGTCGGGACTCCGTTTATGGGTTCTGTCGGACATTTCTATCAGGGGAACCCATGAACAGAATCAAACTTAACACAAATGGAAACCATAGGTTTCCGTTTTCATCACCATTTATTTCAATGGTGACGGATCCAATGCAAATGGTTTCCGTTTGTCACCATTGTGTAAGGGTTCCATTGTTTTGATGGAATCAATAGCGCAGTCGACTACAGTATTGATTCCTTCAAAGCAACGGAACCCTTACACAACGGTGACAAATGGAAACTATTTGCACTGGATCCGTCACCATAGAAATCAATGGTGATGCAAATCCATTTGTGTTAGTTTGTATTCCGTTCATGGTTTCCCCTGACGGAAAACTCTGACGGAACCAGTGAACAGAGTCCGGACGCAGAGGTGAACGAAGCCTTAGAGTCATGACCTTTTCCCTTCCTTTACCACCATACACAAGATACAGATATCATTTTTATTTTTATATTTTTTGTTATGAATTGAGGTTACAGAAATATCTAGTGATTTCCTCAGTGTTTAAATATTTATAAGATGATCAATAAGTACGTGTAGTGACACAAACAAATTAGCGAGTACAAAGAAAATGAAGGGCTCTAATTTCATTGTAATGATCTGTTCTTTGTCTTAGCAGTTGTTTAATGAGCTTTATATGCAAATTGTGACACAGTGGCCTTGAACAGCGCACATTCACAATTACTGCCGATACTAACAATCACTTTTCACCAGGGCTGCTTTAATAAACTTACGCTATATACAGTAGCCCCTTAAAGGGTCTACACAAGGTCAGATGCTATTAGTAGCTGCTCCCTATCCCTTAATACATACAGTAACTGCATGCCCTTTGTATCAGACACATTTACATTGATTCCTCAGTATTCCATCAACTCAAAAATGACAGCGATATACTGCGTATGCCTTGTTACTGTGGTTTCCAGTCTTCTTCAATTATATTAAGTTATTGGGCATGAATAGTAGAAAACCGATCCATAACACAGCATGGAGTCACTACAGGTACCTGGAATCACTTGCTGAAGACCACAGGGCCTTTTCATTATTTATCTCTATACTTGACTACATTCCACACAAATGGGTCTGAAACGTCTTATATCACAAATAAAATACAAGTACTACAGAGCCTTTATTACATAGCAATCCGCTTGTATAAGAGATTTATCATATAACCAGCCTTTCTCTTGTTTTTTTTAATACTATAATATGCAGTATATCTCGATATATCGACATGGGCCCCTGACTACAGTACAACTTATAGATAGATCTATCATAAATATTTGTAATTTATGCAATGCGATGTGTCATGGAGATATTTTGCATGATCTCATTATATATATATATATATATATATATATATATATATATATATACACAAACACATATACACACACACACACACACATATATATACACACACATTTTATTATGTTGAGGCCTTTTGCTAAAATAAAAAAAAGTTACGTTTTTCTCCATCATTCTGCACTTAATACCCCATCATGTCAAAGCGAAAACAGATTATTAGTAATCTTTGCTAATTTATTGAAAAGGAAAAAAACTAAAATATTGTATTGACATAAGTATTCAGACCCTTTACTCAGAACTTCGTTGAAGCACCTTTGGCAGAGATAACAGCCTCCAGTCTTCTTGGGTATGATGCCACAACGTTTTTCACACCTGGATTTGGGGATTTTCTGCCATTCCTCTATGCAGATCCACTCAAGCTATGTCAGGTTGGATGGGGACCATCGGTAAACAGCCATTTTCTGGTTTTTCCAGAGATGTTCGATTGAGTTCATGTCAAAACTCTTGCCCGGCAACTCAAGGACATTCACAGAGTTGTCCCTAAGCCGCTCCTGTGTAGTCTTGGCTGTGCGCTTAGGGTCATTGTTTTGTTGGAAGATAAACCTCGGCCCAGTCTGAAGTTCAGAGCCCTCTGGATCAGGTTTTCATTAAGAATATCTCTGTACTTTGCTCCAATCATCTTTCCCTCAACCCTGACCAGTCCCCCTGACTCAGCTGCTGAAAAATACCCCCACAGCATGATGCTGCCACCACCATGCTTTACTGTAGAGATGGTATTGGGCAGGTGATGAGCAGTGCCTGGTTTCCTCCAAACATAACGCTTAGGGCATATGTTCACACGATTAACTAAAAACGTCTGAAAATACAGAGCTGTTTTCAAGGGAAAACAGTTTTTGATTTTCAGACGTTTTTTAAGCAACTCGTGTTCTTCGCTGCGTTTTTGGAGCTGTTTTTCTATAGAGTGAAGGAAAAACGGCTCCAAAAACATCTGAAGAAGTGACATGCACTTCTTTTTTGCGGCCGTTTTTTTACGCGGCCGTTTTTCAAAACGGCCACGTCAAAAAAACTGCCTGTCAGAACAGAACACCGTTTTTTCCATTTAAATCAACGGGCAGATGTTTGGAGGCATTCTACTTCCGATTTTTTCAGCTGTTTTTTTAGGCTTTTGTGGCCTGAAAAACGGCCTAAAATAAGCCGTGTGGACATACCCTTAGAATTGAGGCCAAAAAGTTCAATCTTGGTTTCACCCGACCACAAAATCTTGTTTCTCACAAGAGTCTTAGGATATGTTCACACGGAGTATTTTGCAGGCAGAATTTCTGCCTCAAAATTCCGTTTGGAAGTTTGAGGCAGATTTTCCTCTCCCTGCACGCCGATATTCGCTGCGCTTTTCGCCCGCGGCCATCGGGCGCTGCGGGCATAAAACGCCGCGAAATACGCTTTCTCTGCCTCCCATTGAAGTCAATGGGAGGTCAGAGGCGGAAACGCGGTTTCCGCGTCAAAAAACTCTGTGTGAACTTAGCCTTACAGTGTTTTTTAGGCGCTTTTTTGCAAACTCCAGGTGGGATTTCATGTGTCTTTTACTGAGGAGAGGCTTCTTTCTGGCCACTCTGCCATGAAGCCCATATTGGTGATGTGCTGCAGTGATGGTTGACGTCCTGGAAGTTTCTCCCATCTGCACACAGGCTCTTTGTAGCTTAGCCAGGGTGACCATTGGGTTCTTGATCACCTCTCTTACCAAGGCCCTTCTCCCCTGATTACTTAGTTTGTTGGGTCGACCAGCTCTAGGAAGTGTCCTGGTTATTCCAAACTTCTTCCATTTAACAATTATGGGCACTGTGCTCATGGGAACTTTCAGTGCAGCAGAATTTTTTTGTACCCTTCTCCAGATCTGCGCCTCCACACAATCCTGTCTCTGAGCTCTACAGGCAGTTCTTTCCTCCTCATGGCTTGGTTTTTGCTCTGATATGCATTGTCAGCTGTGGACCTTAGATAGAGTCTTTCCAAATCATGTCCAATCAAATGAATTTACCCCAGGTGGACTCCAATCAAGGTGTGTAAACATTTCAAAGATGATCTAGAGAAATAGGGGCCCCCTTAGAGCTCAATTTCAAGTCTCATAGCAAAGGGTACGAATACAAAATGTTAGTTTTTAATTTTAAATAAATTTGCAAAAATTTCCTAAACTCTATTTTGGCCTGGTTATGATGGGTATTAAGTGCAAAATGATGCAGATGATTGATTTTTTTTTTACTTCAAGGCCTCAATATAAAAAAATGTGGAAAAAGTAAAAGGGTCTGAAGGCTTTCTGGATGATTGATATATATTCCTCAACATTGAGATTGCAACACCAAGAAGGGCAAGCCATAAAGGTTATGTAAATCGAGGTAGTAGCAGGTGTCGCTAAGTTCTGCAAATGATGAAATTTTCAAGCACCTAAACTCCAATCTGTGGTATGTGGGAGGGGCATAAATGGTAGATTGAAAGCTAGCCACGTGAAACCTCAAAAATCGGATTAAGTGATTGATGATGATTGTGCGATTCCTCCTGTTCATTGACGTGCCAGTTATTGCAAACGGAGAGGGACAGAATCCATGAATTCAGAGACATTGACTTATCACTCCGGCAGATCTCTAAGGACCTAGGCCGAGAGGTCAGCACTGTTCAACGTTGCGTGTCCCGGAGGTTGGGAGAACAACTATGAACGGGAATGACAGCAAGTAGTGCCCCATGGACGGATCGTCTGATTGGAAGAATGGCACGTAGTGATCCATTCTGTTCTGCAGGGGCGGCAACCAGTGTTGACACAGACCATCAGAAGGCGTTTGCACGACATTGTGCTCTGAGCCAGACATCCAGCTACACTGCTCTCAAAGGCTATCATGGTGCACAGCAATGGAGGACTATCCTTTTCAGCGAGGAGTCCCACTTTTGTCTCTGACGCAATAATAGCCGGAGATTGGTCTGGAGACCATGTGGGCAGCGCCATTTAGAGGCTTTCACAAGGGAACGTCACACTGGTCCTACTCCCGGGATTATGGTGTGGGGTGACATATTGTACGCTAGCTGTACCCCTCTAGTTTTCATTTCTGGTACACTCACAGCTCAGCATTACATTTATTTGGTCACGAAACCAGTGGCACAGCCATTTCTCCAAAGTCTCCCAGAAGCCGTTTTTCAACAGAACAACACCAGGCCGCATGTTGCTCGTGCTACTGTGAGCAGCCTCCTTGGCCTAAACGTGCCATCGAGCACATCTGGGGCGTCATTGGTCCGCAATTGCAAAGGGAGCAGATAACCATTAATAACCTCTTTGATAGCAGGGCCAAGGCCTGTACATTTTTGTATTTCTGTGCATGGCACTCATACTCGATACTGGAAAAATCAAGATGTTTGGGATATTTTGGTTCCTTCTATTTTGTCATTAATCAATCTATCCAGGAATGTTCGATATACTGCAGGCTTTAGTAACCAGTTTGCACGAGGCAACTTAGGGCCCATTCACATGAACAACGTCTGTGTACTGCGCATGAAAATCACGTGCAGCACACGGACCTATTGATTTCAATAGGGCCGTTCACACATGCGTGAGTTTTCACGCAGCGAGAGTCCGCTGCTTGAAACTCACTGCATGTCCTATATTGGTGTGTTTTCACACACCTACGCGTCCATTGAATTCAATGGGTATGTGAAAACCATGCACCGCACACGGATGCGCATCCATGTGTGGTGTGTGATTTGCACATCAATTCAATTGAAAAAAAAACAAAACAAGATAATGTGCTTTGCGAGTGCGTGAATAACGCAAGCCACTCGCAAAGCACACTGATGCATAAGGCAACACACACATTCGTGTGAATGCAGCCTAAGTTACCCATTTAAAAGGACTTACATAGACATCAATAGAAAACAACTATAGTTGTAGAGAGTTCAGTAGCAGAATAAAATAACGAAGAGCATTGGCTACTGGTCAGTTACTTATGCTCTATGTTACAAAAATATGCCCTGGAACCTTAACCAGGGCATTAACCCTGGAACCTTAACCAACTTAAAAACAGCTAGAGTGGTATGTATTGTACAGATTTTATTATAGGTGTTTGGTAACACATGACTTCTTTTTCAAATGGAAATGACGGTGGCAATGTGTGGAATACTGAGCAAGAAATAGTACTCACCGCCTGGTCTGGTCCATCCCCTCCGAGGACCCTAAATCCAAAGCCAGATTCCTGCTTACGGAGAAATACATCCAAGTCCTTTGTATTGGGAGCTATGTATATATAAAAAAAAAAAAGAAAAGCAATGAAATGGAGTAGAAAAAAAAAGTAAAAGAGAAACCAAATATTTTCTAGGTACTATTAAGCAATAAACAAAAGATAATTATAATAATAACTAGAGATCTATATTGAACGAGATAACATAACACGGAAGAACTAAAGGTGGCCACACATAGCCAAAACTCACTGTCCAAGAGGCATCGGCCGATGCGTCTATATGCATTATATGCCAATTTCTGGACTGCTCTATAAAGCCCTTCACAACACCAACATTAGGACAAGTGGATTAAAATATCACGTTCTGAAAATGCCACCCTTCACCGCCATGGCCCACAGGTTGCAGTTGAGTGGTGGTTGCAGCCGCATTAAACCGCAACTGCAGCATGTGAATATAAAACCAGAACAAATAACGGATTTCACTCCTTCCTCATACTAGTAAGCACAAAATATATAGAAAACAGTACTTTATGAAATCTTTATTTCTAATCCATAACAATTTACACAGCCTCCAAGACTGTAGACATCTAATTTTAAAAAAAAGTGTGTCTTTTACATATCTCTTGGATTAAATAACTTCTCAAGTATATATAGAGAGCACTTTCGATAGGTTTATTTGTATCTTACAGCAATTGTGTATAATAAATACTAGTTGTAGTTTTATATAGTTTACATATAAATCCCAGAGTTTCTCACAATCCAAGTGAATATTTTGGTTAAGATGTAAGGTGTTAAGAATATAGAAGTAACTAATAATCAGTAAAGGCAGAGATTTGCAAATCAGTACCTATTATCCTGGTGTATAACAAGACTTCAGGTCCAATTACACAGCCTGACAGGGCTGTGAAAATGTGCTCATTGAGGCAGCTCGTTGATCCGCTCCTTTTCCAAGGAGCAATGCTTGGTTAGGTATGGGGATGAGCGATCGTTACTATGTTAGTTCGTCCCCATGCATTTCTATCATGTCGGCAGCACATCTCGATAATATTTTCGGCTGCATAAACTATACAATCAGCCGATGAACGAGCGTTTGCTCGTTCATCGGCTGATCGTTGCCCTATTTACACAGGGAAGTGATCGGGAACGAGCATTCATATGATTGCCCGATCAGTGGCTCTTGTAAAAGGGTCTTAATAGTATTTGCAGAGAACTGTGGGAAATATGGGATGGAAACGATCTCCTGCATCACATCTTGTTAGTCAGGAAAACATATATAGGGATAATACTGGAGTATTGTGTCTTTAGGAAAACGTCAGGAATGTACGAAAACTTTACGCAATGATCCCAGGGAAATATGTATATAGCGCTGCTGTACTGGTCTTATTTAAAGATAGCCAGAAAAACAAGATTTTAATGGGATCAAGCAATAATTTGAAACAAGGATCATACAGGTTCGATTTTTACTTGTCTGATACTCTGTTTCTCTGATATAAGAGGTGTCGGGAGGCTGGCAGTCACTTATCTCGGTCACTCTCTAACTGTAACAGGTTTAAGTGTCCCTCCAAATTGGGCACCCTGTAAATCTGATATCCTTCCCAATCGGATATTGGGTGTGGAGATATGCTAGTGCCTGAGGGGCGGTACAGTTACTGAGGCAACAGTATGATTCCCGGTCTAAATAATAGAACTGTGCACGATATCCCCTGGGCATCGTACAGTATCTCCACTCCCGATGTCGGCTCGAGTGCGAGATCAGAATTGGGTTAGTCACAGAAGACAGCAGTCCCAGCAGTTACATGTCTTACAAAGGTTAAAAAAAAGACACAGGTCTATCAAGTTCAACCTCTCTCAATCAATTATACAATATTTTTTGCTCAATGAATTCTAACCCCCTTACGGTTTATGGACAGTTTATGGCTTATTCTGCAGGGAGTAAAGCAACTCAGAAATAGAGCAGAAAGTTCTGCACAGAAAAAACTAACCAATGTTCTGATAGTGTAAACTTTTTTGACTCCTCTGGAAAGTTTAGCTTTTCTTAAGAGCACTTAGGATCCACGTAAGTGTAAGACAACATCTGTGAAAATGTTTAAAAATGTGCTCAGTCGATGATGTATTTGAGAGTAGGACATCCAAACAACAAGACAACAACTTTCCAGAGGTAGAGGGACCACACATGGGATTACTCCTCAGGCTGATGTGTCACTTAAATTCACTCACTTATGTTGTTTTAACTCCTTAAGGACGCGGTTCATTTTGGCCTTCAGGATACAGCTCAATTTTCCCCATTTTGCCTCACTGCATTCCGAGAGCCATAACTTTTTGACGTTGCTATTAGGTCTTGTTGCATTACTAGGTGTACTTTATAAACACACACATATACATTTATATCATATTTTTCTTAACTGTTTTTTTTTTTTTTTTATTCTCTGGAGACCTTAAATTGAAGTGGTTTTCCAGTCATAAGAAAATGATGGTCTATCCTCAGGATAGTCCATACCATTATTATCTGATCGGTGGGGGTCCGACTCCCACCACCATTGCCGATTTGAAGGGGCTCAATTCTATAGGCGATTTACGAGCAGATAAGAAAAGAAGGGGAAGGGGGGCCACGGTCTAAGCCAAGATAAAATGGACTCAAAGTTGAATAGATCAAGTAAATCTGGCTCACAAACTGTTCAAAAATCTGAAAAAAGACAATCTATGTGTTGAGTATAAGTTCTAACCAATAAAATGTAATGACTGAGGAAGAAAGTACTCACGCTTATCTTCAAAGATATATTTTGATTTCTTATAGACCTCAGAAGGGTCAAGTTTTGGGGAGTTGGATCGAGCAAGATTTGGTGGAAAGGGCAATGGCTGTGGTAAAGGTTCAGTTGTTCCAATTGCTTCAAGGCTTCCTGTCATGTCCTGCTTGTCCGTTTTCTGGAAGTGAAAGAGAGAGAGAGAGAGAGGGAGCAGTTACTACATCATCAATTATTTGACACCTATTAAAGTGGTATTCCAATCTAACACATTCATGGCATATCCACAGGATATGCCACACCTGTCTAACAGATGTGATTCCCACCTCTGGAACCCGAAACTATCTCCAGAATGGGGGTCCCACCTTGTGAAGCAACCACTGGCCACCGCCATCCATGTGGCGAATCACTGTAGAGGTGGCAGAGAATCCTGGAAACAGCCAAGCTTACTGAGCTATATGGTTTCTGTGACTTCCAAAGAAGTGAATGGGAGCTATGGAAATAGCGTAGCTCAGCAAGTTTGTTTTCCGGAATTCTCGGCCACTTCTTCACTGATTCTCCAACTGGATGCCTCACCAGGCAGGTCTTGGGACCTCCGTTCAGGAAATAGAAGTGGGTCTCAACTCTGATACCAGTACCTATCAGACAATTATGGCACATACTGTGGATTTGCCATAAATGTCTAGGATGAGGATACTCCTTTAAACTAGAGATACTGGTATTGTACTTTTTTGGTATAAAAGGGTTCATCACAAATTGACATAATCACTTAAAAAGAGGACCTGTCACCCCCCTCCTGACGAATAATTGTCATTCCCATTAAAACAAATTTGGAACATCTGTTCTTAGAATTCTGCATTGTATCGTTCCTCTAATTTTACTCCTAGAAATATATGAATGAATTGACAACTGGATGTTAGCAGTTGGGGGTGTGTCCCTACACAGACAGACAATGTCCAATTGGTGCTAGGAGGAATAACAGAGGAATGGCACACTACAGAGTTCTAAGACAAGATGTTTAAGAATTGTCATTTCATGGGGAATACAAGTATTCACTGAAATGTCAGGTAACAGGTCCTCTTTTAGATGTTTTGGCACAATAGCCAGATGTATTCCTTTTATCTACCTACTACAACTATATGTTGGAGGCTTACTTCAACTAAATGGAAATGTACACATTAGCAACCAATACATGTAATAATGCATGTACAAAAAAATAATAAAAAAGCAACTCTGCAGATTAAAGTGTATTTCAAGTTATCCACTTAAAAAGCTCTGAGATAGATAGAAAGAAAGATAGAGCTAAAATAACAAATACGTTACCAAAACAGGGAATAACAAGCAGTTTGTGAGTCTGTAGAGGAAACTTGCAAGCTAAAGGCCATGTACACCTTTGAAATAGTTTTATTTATTTAATAAAAATGTCTATCAGTGTGACTTTAAAATTATATTTACTTTTTGAGATACAGCTGCTTTGTATACTGTATAAAGATTATACCTTAAATGTGATCAAGGACACGCAGGATCCACCTGTAATCGATCACATCTAATTTATGAACTTGGATGTGATCGATAGCAGCTTGAACCTGAACGTCAGAGACACGCAGGACCCACTGAAACTGAACCCGTCAGTCCCGCGGAGCTGACAAATACAGGTTTCAGCGCTAGATACAGCTGCTCCGTATACAGTATACAAAGCAGCTGTATCTCAAAAAGTTAAACTAATTTTTAATAAAAAGTTTTTTGAAAGTTGCACCAATCACACGGATTACTAAACTTTTATAAAAAAAAACAAGAAAAACAACGATTTCAAAGGTGTACATAGCCTTTAATAAAGTCCTGTGAGTACAGCAGCCTCAGTACAGATACAAGCGGTGGGGATAAATGTAATGTGATCTAGCAGGCTTTTAGAAACCATGACCGGTGATAACTTTGCAGCTTCGCTATATCTATAACATGTTAAACAATTATAATAACTTCCTATTAGTGAAGCAATAAGGTTTGCAACCAAATGACCAAGTTTAGAAAAGAAAGGCTTCACAAAAGGTACTGTATATGAGGATCTAAGAACACTGAGGTTTGTATTTTTCCCTGAAGGTAATCTTTAAGGGGTTTTCCACTTTGACAACTGATGACCTATCCATCGGATGGGCCATCAGTATATGATCGGTTCATGTCCGACACCCGGACCCCGCACCGATCCACCACTTCGGCTGCCTCCGTGTACCAGATGTTTGGAATGGTATGCAGTAGATGGAGCCGGAAACAGATGGCACCAACCACTGACTTGCGGCCGTTCGGCAGAACTGCAGCTCTGCTCCTATTCACTTGAATAGGAGTCGAGCTGCAGTACTCAGCTGCTATTATTTGACCGGAGCCATCTGATTCCGGTAATATCATCCGGTGCCCGGAGGCAGCCAAGGTGGCGGATCGGTGCGGGGTCCGGGTGGATAGGTCATCAGTTGCCAGAACGTGGACAACCCCTTTAAAAATATCCTACCTTTTTGTGTAAACATCTCCTATACAGACCTATGTGTCTCCATGGATACAGAGTACATACAAACCCTGTGTCTAGTTGGATCCTATAGTCATGTGTTAAAAATACTTCCAACTGGCCTTCTACATACTGACTGTAGGTTAGTAAGAAGAGTGGAAAGAAGGAGTGGAGAAGCACATGACGACAAGATCAGACTACAGAGTGTAGAACAATGGAGAAGTACACATAAACAATGCATGAAGTGCTACCACTAGTTAAAAAATGACAGTGGTGTTTAGCACTTAGAAAGCATTTTGTGATTTGTTTGATATTATCCAATTATGTCATCACCAAAAGTAAAAAATAAACAAAAGACTCCAATATGTAAAATGAAGGTAGATACAAACAAGTTGTTTGGGTATCCAGGTTTGCTCTTTAGCCTAAAACCTCTTGCACATGACCGAGTTCGGGCCGTTAAAAAAGGTCTCCGTGTCGGCCGCACTTCCCGGCCTGACCGCTGAACGGGTGTTCCGTACTGAACAAAATTATACAGTTTGGAATAGCAGTTCTGAGGGGAGGCAAGGACTCCTAGCATCACAAATGTCTATGACGGCAGGAGTCCCATTCACATGTACCGCGGTTGGGCCGGGAAATGCGGCCGACACACGGACCGTTTTTCACGGCCTAATCTCGGTCGTGTGCAAGAGGTGTAAAGATTTAAATGAAAGAACAGGAAGAAAAAGCAGCACTGAGTGTAAATTCTTGTGTCCCCACCTGCTTTTCGCATTTGTATACTACATTTAGCGACTGTTTATGCTCTGAGAAGTGGGAAAGGTGGGTTTATTTTTCATTTTTACATAGTTCGCAAAGTATCATAAAATTATGTTTATAGCCATAGTGACGGGTCCTCTAATTTTAGCTGTCCTAAATAGAGCAAAGCAAATCTGGTTATATTTGTGTTTGGAGACCTATGTGATTTTAATGTGTGAGATGTTTATTGGTAAAATAAATATGCAGCACATAAAAGTACAGAAACAAATTATTTTAGTCTTATACAAAGCGTACACTGCGACTTATCGGAGTAAAATAAAAAGTTCCAGTTAAAAATAAAAAGGCTGAAATAGAGCAAAGGAGAACTTCCTTATGCTACAGTTCTTCATTCTTCTGAATTTTGACATAAAGTTAAGATGAAAATGTGTCACAGGGTATATAAAACAAAAAAAATATTATACTCACCACTTTTGCTACTTTGGCAGGTGATGGAGGTGCTGAAAATAGAAAATAACATGTAAATCACTGGCATTGGAAGGCATGTGATATATCAAGATATCAATTAATTGCTAACAGACATGGGCAAAACAAATACAACACATGGTAATCCATTCTTAATGGAACTGTCCACTTCAGGTAATACCTTTCTAAGCTTGTGGGTCCTCCAAAGTCAAGCTCATTATAGGGGTCCCAGGGGTGCTTTTGCCAAGGTAACGCAAAACACAACACATCACTACAGGGTACTTAAAATCCCTGGATATCTTAAACTCCGCCCTCACTTAATCCAAAATGGCCCAAAACAACCAGAAATGCCTCTACTTTTGCAAATTTGCATAAAACCAGTCCCTTTTCAGTTGAAACTACTTTACAGGCATTCTTATATGAAAATCCTTAAGACAAATCTACTATGCAAAAAAACTCATACAGCCATGATAAGTTCACATTTGACATGTGAATTGGGGTGTTTGTGCAGAATGTGGTGAATTTTTACAAACCCCATTCAGATGTGTGTCAGTCTTAGACATTTCTGCAGCAAATCTGCCACATGTGCAGGGCAAGCTTAGGGGTGTGCTGTATGTCCGGTTGCACAGCGTGCCCTAGCTGGCTCTGCTGAAGGGGGTGCCTCAGATGGTATTACACATTTTCCTATTAATTTATATCACACGACCATTATGTTATTAGATCACTTTATGTATGGAGTTTTGCAATGTTTTGTGGTGGTGATGGGGGCACTATAGAATTGTAATTTAGACAAGTCTAGGAAGTATTATTTGGCCAATGTGTGGCACTGTTTTTTGGGCACCATACTTTATAGCACTTATATACAAAGGCATTTGTTTGGTATGGTGGTTTGTACACACATATGCATAACAATATACCACATGGCGGAGGGGCACCAACAGAAGATTCCAGACAGGACACCATCCAAAGTTAGGCCTGCACATGTGAATGTGCCTTAAACTTTTATATGATGGATAAAGAAATAATAAAAAAAATTGGTAAAAATAAAAGTGAACACAACCCCTCTAAGATCATTTTTATAAAAACATTCATATACAATTTCGAGCCATAATATTATTACTTTGCATTCCATAAATAAATTACGAAATGCAGGATTAAATCGGATTACATTAAATTTAACAACCGTAATTTGCGTATTAAATGTGTACAGCAAGAAAGGTTTTAAAACCAAGCCAAAGTTGGACCACATGACAAAAAGTATTCTCCTAATCCCAGCTCCCAGTTTTATAGTGTTTTATTTTATACGCGCTCTCTTTGCAGACACAAAGTCAATTAAGTCAATGAATGTAACACATGAATGAGCCTTGATAAGGCCACTCGGATTCAATCACTGGGAATAAAACAGCGCTTAAAAGGGCAGCGTCTGGGCCATTACAGAAGACAGAGACGCATCTTTAACTGGCAGCTATCAGGCACCGCATTATGTGCAAGTATAAACTAATTAGGATGGAATAGAAACGGAGTCAATGTAATTGCTATTAACTGTATCCATGCTGAAATAGCAAGAACCTACAGTATCTGTACAACCCATCTAATGATCTGTATTCAGATTGCTAACATTTGTCTGTATATAGCAGACTCTTGCAGTATTTTTTGAGGGTACTCGATTAGCTTAAACCAATAGTAATTTAGCGAACCATGGACCGATTACCGTAATGGCCAGCTCTGATCAACCAGACGGAAATGTAATTTGTGTACTATAATATTAAAGCAACACAGTACATATATTTCAATAGAACAAATCATTCATCGAATCCACTGACATTACAGACTATCAAATATAGCCAGATTCTGGCCTGATGTTTGAGTGATATTCTACACGTTTGATATTACGATAATACATATTGCCCAGGCAGAGAAATCCTTTAGGTCAGAAGAGAATTGGATATGAAGCTCAATAGGGGCTCAACATGAATGGATTTTCACCCATGTTCGATGGAATACTATTGATTTTAAAGAAAATGCATCAGAAAAAAACAAATACACGATCTTATGCCTAGTGCAGGGCCTGAGAGGCCAGTCTGCCCACCTTCAGGCCCTTCACTAGGTATAACGCACTAAAAGTTTTTCATGGAGTGTTCCTTGGTTGTCCACTTTAAACTGCTCCACATTGATATACCCTACTCTAAACTAGCTCAATGAAATGTTGACACCCATCCAGTCCTGAAGAAGGAATTAAAAATGACAGACTGACTGGAATATGACAAAAGTAAATATCCAATTCAGACACGGAAAGGGATTAGGCTGCACACAAGGATTATAATGATGCAATATACAACATATTTTAGCACATTTTAGTATATATCAAAACAATGGAAAACAACTGTTACAACAGTATCAAAAAAGTCCCAATCGTGTTTGTTCTCACTATTTGATGTTATAACAGGGAAATCCTCCTACATATGTACTAATTTAGTGAGGTTAGCTCTCATCCTTTTTGTGCCCCCGCAGTGAAAAACAAAGCTATCCAGACATGATTAATCAATATGGAATTGATCTGCAGTAGCAACAAAACCTGTATATTCAAATATTCTTGCGTGACATCAATTTTTTAAAGGAAAAAAATATATTCATCATCCATACAGTTGAAGTTCCTAGCTTTTGTTTTCAAAAACCGTCTTTACCATTGGCCCAACCAAATATAGGTCAGTATATATAGTATATTTTCTTGAAATGTGTTATCCGGGACTTTAACATTAATGGTCAATCCTTAGGATAGGTGATAGATGACCTATCCCAAGCTTTTCCAACCAAGGTTCACTAGAACCCTGGGATTCCTTGGGGCCTGGTCGGGGGTTTCCCAGAACACAGTTGCAAGACCTGTCACTTTTACAGTAGAGATAGCAAACTGATTTCAATTTGAGAGGCTAAACACATCTCCGCTCGATCATAGAATTATAAAGTGCTTTATCTTCCTCTCTACATCAAGCGTCTTTGAAGTAGAAATGGAAGCAGAGGTTTCCTGGGAGAGGAAAGGTTGTTTAGGGGCTCTTCTATGGTTAGAAGGTTGGGAAACATTGGCAAATTCTAAGGATAGGCCATCAATGTTAAAGACCCAGAGAACACCTTCAAATGACCAGTAATTGAGTTCTTCTGCAAATTTGTTAAATCCCTATTTGGGGGAGGGGAGAGGTACTCCAACTCATATTTACCATATTGTACCATATTGTATTCATCTACATGTTAATCTGAATAAAAAATAAAACTCACACCACGGCACAACGCACAATATAAATATAGCATACATGAATGTAAAGCTCAAAATAAGCGTGTCCAACTGACCTCCTCTTAAAACGAGTAATGGCACCTCAGCCCCGACTGGAAATTGCTTTAGGACTTCAACAACCTGAATATGAGTTAGGTTTTGCACATTCTGATGATAGATTTCTTTTATTACATCTCCTTTCTGAAGTCCAGGACACCATTGGCTGTCCAAGATCATTTTGACCTTTTGGCCCATTGCACTGTCTGCAATAGCAAATCCAAAACCCTTAGGGCCTTTCAATAAAGGAACAGTTACAAGTTCTGGCAGTGAGTTCACAGATGCCATAGATGTCCTTTGCTCTTGTATCTCAAGTGAGGGGCCGTTTAACCTTCCATTGACTAACACATGGCCTGGTTTTCCATTTTGGTCCAGAACAACTACTCCAGATTTCAAGTCTTGACTTCCCATGTTTTCACCTTGAGTTATCAACTGTCCATTGATGATTGGTGGAGTATTAGTAACTATATCAGCTACAGGATCATCACTATCTTCAGGAAGAGGGTATCCTCGGCAAAGGGTCATATTCACATACTGGTTTATGAGAATCAGCTGGAACATCTGGACGACTTCTGCATGCGTGTGACCAAGGACACATGTTCCATTTATGTCAACAATCACGTCGCCTGGCAAAACAAATAAGTTTATGAACTTTATAATAAAGGCAACTCTTAAAATGGTCAGTGTTACGCAACCTGAATTCCTCTATAAAGTACAGTAACACAAAATAAAAGTGAGAACATATCCCTCCGTCCTATTAATGTTCTGTATGACATTATTTTCTCTAAATCCCTCGAAACTATATCAGAGATCTGATAAATCTAATCATAATTTTAAGCCAGACCCCCCCCCCCCAAAAAAAAACATCTCCATAGGCTAAAATAAGGGTAAATCTTAGATTTTAATCAGCGCTGTGCTCACATCGCACTTTGAGGAAGGGTCCTGCAGATTCATGAGGTGCTGAAAACCTGCCCCTCCATCGCTGATTGAAAATTATCTCCCTGTTATTGTACATGAGGAAAAAATGGAAGTATTACAAAAAGTACATCTCACCTACACATAACACTTATAACGCAGAATTCAGCATCTCTGCTAAAATCTTATGCTGCCCTCAGTGAGAGCTGCAAAAAGGTGGTGAAAGATGTTAAGTAACAGCCAGGGCTTCTCACTGCAAACAGCAGCTCTGTCGGGACGAACAGGAAAGGAAGGGGTGGGAGCGCCAAGAGCAGGATGCAGGCTCTGTCCTCTGCTCACTTCCACTGCAGTGTGTAACTTTATAGGGTGTGTAAATGTGTATTGTGTTTAACTGTGTGTATGCACTGTATATATGGTTGCGTGTGTAAGCAACGTATGTATGTGTGCGATATAGTGGTACTATGTATGTATTACGGTCAATCTTTTTTTGTGTAACTTTTCATTACCTCTTCTAAAAGGTATTATTTCTGCCAAATATCTGCCGCATGTAAACGTACCCAAAGGAAGGATTCACACAAACCAGAAATGCTAAGGATTTTGCCACAACAAACCCGCAGCGAGTCCGTAGAAATATCCTCACGTGTTAAAGGGTAACTAAATGTTCAAACTTCTGACATGTCATAGTAACAAGTCAGAAGTTTTGATCGGTGGGTGTCCAAGCATTGGGATCCCCACCGATAGCTAGAACGTAGCTACAGAAGCGCTCGGATGAGCCGCTTGGTTTCTGATCGGCTTTTCTCGAGAGCCGATGTAGCGGTGTACAGGCTCAATAGAAAGACTATGGGCCCGTACAACGCTACATCGGCTTTACAAAAAAAGTTGTTCAGAAACAAAGCGGCTCAGCGCTCACCAGAGAGCTTCTGCAGCTTTGTTCCAGCGATTGGTGGCGGTCTCCTTGCTCATACCTCCGCCGATAGAAACTTCTGACATGTCACAAGTTTGTTGAAGGTTTAGTTACACATTAAGTGCGGATATGTCTGTGGATTTTGTTGCGGAATTCACCCCTTCTGCAGATTTCACTCTTTTCAATGTAGACCAAAATGAGGATTTGAAAGTTCAGAGCTTGCGCTGATTCTTTTTGGAAAATGTACCCCACCATGTGAATGAGATTTGTTCAAGTTTCATCCACCTAGCCGAGACTGTAACCCGCTGCGGATTTTCTGCATGAAAATTCTGCACAGAAAATCGACAGCATTTCTGTCCCATGTGAGTGTGATCAGTAGAGGTCCAACACCCGGATATCCTCAAGGTACAAGAGAAAGACCAGGCTTCATTGCACAGTAAGAATGTGTGTGACTGTATATAGGAATTCCTATATCCCCAATCACGAGAAACATATGCCTTGCCTAGTCTTCCTAGCTTTGTCGTTTTTGTGAAGTTTTTGCCAAATTATTTGAATAAGTGTGCAGTTATGATACATAACGTGGTTTTCAATAGGAAACAGTCATGGAACATTTCCAATAAACTACTCAAAATATAAAAAAATGTATGTACATTTATGTGGTTTAGTGCTCTTTAAGCGATAGTATACAGGATTGTGACTTAAAAAGACTTTACTAATATAATACATAATTTGTGAACACTGAACTTTTGCAAATCCTGGAAAATCCTGCCTGATATATAGAGCACACAAGCTTGGAATTCAGTGTTCCATGAAGCCAAGTTCTCTCTTTTTACCATTTGAAACATTTCTATACCAAAACTCATTCCTCTGCCGATTGTAGAGAAGTCAGTTTATTCATTACAGTTAATAAGAGCGGCAAATGGATTTTGGGAGGACATTACTTCAGGCTCTTGATGGCTAAGTGTAGACTTCCAGACAGATGCAGTTCATTTCCTGGGTTGCGGTCATTACTTTAACCCACTCGATGCAAGTATTTATGGGAGAAGGTCCAAGGGGAAATATATGGTTTTACATTAAATAGTTTAAAAGCAAACTGCAAAATGTGGAAGAGAGAGAAGTAAAATGATGAATAGTGTAAATATAATTGTATTACACCCAAAATGAAAAAAATTATTAGACTAAAGAAAAAACATCTCCTAGGGGAAGAAATTATGTTCTATTAAAATAAATGAACCCTAACCACTGTCAGGATTGTCAACTGTCCGTAAATTTACGGACAGTCCGCAGAAATTGTTTTTTTTTTCTGCTGTCTGTAGAGTTCCGCAGAAAAATGTACCATCCGAGATTTTTCTATATTCTCCCGGAACTTTGCACTGCGCATTCACCAAAATGTACATGCGCAATGCAAAGGCCGCGGCCTGGCATATTTTCAGATTCCGCTTAACAGCGGAATCTGAAAATATGCTGCCAAGTGAGGTCGGTACCTGGAGTGGACCAATCCAGTCACCTGTCCTCATGTCAGCGACATGACGTCAGATGGCTGGACTGGTCCACTCCCAGGCTGACCCCAGTCAGAAGAGGATCTCCGTCACATGACCACCTCGGCGAGTCATGTCAGGCAGAGCAGAGAGTGGTAGCGGTAGGCTACCACTACCGCTCTGTTTGCAGTGTGGTGCTATTTACAAGGAGGAGCTGTGCAGCACTATTTACAAGATGGACTGTGTGGAGCGATTTACAAAGGGGGGGGGGGGGGCAGTGTTTAGCTATTTACAAGGGGGGAGCTGTGCAGAGCTATTTACAAGGGGGAGCTGTGCAGAGCTATTTACAATGGGGAGCTGTGCAGAGCTATTTACAAGAGGGAGCTGTGCAGAGCTATTTACAATGGGGAGCTGTGCAGAGCTATTTACAAGGGGGAGCTGTGCAGAGCTATTTACAAGGGGGAGCCGTGCAGAGCTATTTACAAGGGGGAGCCGTGCAGAGCTATTTACAATGGGGAGCCGTGCAGAGCTATTTACAATGGGGAGCCGTGCAGAGCTATATACAAGGGGGAGCCGTGCAGAGCTATATACAAGGGGGAGCCGTGCAGAGCTATTTACAAGGGGGAGCCGTGCAGAGCTATTTACAAGGGGGAGCCGTGCAGAGCTATTTACAAGGGGGAGCCGTGCAGAGCTATTTACAAGGGGGAGCCGTGCAGAGCTATTTACAAGGGGGAGCCGTGCAGAGCTATTTACAAGGGGGAGCCGTGCAGAGCTATTTACAAGGGGGAGCCGTGCAGAGCTATTTACAAGGGGGAGCCGTGCAGAGCTATTTACAAGGGGGAGCCGTGCAGAGCTATTTACAAGGGGGAGCCGTGCAGAGCTATTTACAAGGGGGAGCCGTGCAGAGCTATTTACAAGGGGGAGCCGTGCAGAGCTATTTACAAGGGGGAGCCGTGCAGAGCTATATACAAGGGGGAGCCGTGCAGAGCTATTTACAAGGGGGAGCCGTGCAGAGCTATTTACAAGGGGGAGCCGTGCAGAGCTATTTACAAGGGGGAGCCGTGCAGAGCTATTTACAAGGGGGAGCCGTGCAGAGCTATTTACAAGGGGGAGCCGTGCAGAGCTATTTACAAGGGGGAGCCGTGCAGAGATATTTACAAGGGGGAGCCGTGCAGAGCTATTTACAAGGGGGAGCCGTGCAGAGCTATTTACAAGGGGGAGCCGTGCAGAGCTATTTACAAGGGGGAGCCGTGCAGAGCTATTTACAAGGGGGAGCCGTGCAGAGCTATTTACAAGGGGGAGCCATGCAGAGCTATTTACAAGGGGGAGCCGTGCAGAGCTATTTACAAGGGGGAGCCGTGCAGAGCTATTTACAAGGGGGAGCCGTGCAGAGCTATTTACAAGGGGGAGCCGTGCAGAGCTATTTACAAGGGGGAGCCGTGCAGAGCTATTTACAAGGGGGAGCCGTGCAGAGCTATTTACAAGGGGGAACCGTGCAGAGCTATTTACAAGGGGGAGCCGTGCAGAGCTATTTACAAGGGGGAACTATGCGGAGCTATTTACAAGGGGGGGGGGCTGTGTGGCGATATCTACAAGGGGTGGCTGTGTGGCGATATCTACAAGGGGTGGCTGTGTGGCGATATCTACAAGGGGTGGCTGTGTGGCGATATCTACAAGGGGTGGCTGTTTGGCGATATCTACAAGGGGTGGCTGTGTGGCGCTATCTACAAGGGGTGGCTGTGTGGCGCTATCTACAAGGGGTGGCTGTGTGGCGCTATCTACAAGGGGTGGCTGTGTGGCGCTATCTACAAGGGGTGGCTGTGTGGCGCTATCTACAAGGGGTGGATGTGTGGCGCTATCTACAAGGGGTGGATGTGTGGCGCTATCTACAAGGGGTGGATGTGTGGCGCTATCTACAAGGGGGGTTGTGTGGCGCTATTTACAAGGGGAAGCTTTGTGGCGCTATCTAAAAGGGGGTGCTGTGTGTGGCGCTATGTACAGGGGGCACAAAGAGGCACAGTTACTGATGAGGCACTGTTATTGTGTCGAGCACTAAGGGATCATTATTAATGTCTGGGACACTGTAGATTACGAGCTTGTTTAGAGGATGGGGTATACTCTAGGCGTGGAGGGTGCTGGACAAGTGAGAAACCAACATGTCTGTCAAATTCTGCAGAGGCGAGTCGTGGCTGGAATAAGTCGTCACAGTGGTCTGGGCCAGATGGAGAAAAAAAAGGGAAAGTGAGCAACTAATCAGAGAAAATATCACCTAAGTTAGCGGGGGAAAGCTACAAGCGGAGCTGTGATTGGTGAGTCACTCCTAGCACACTGCACAGGCAATGATTTTGTAATGCGTCCGTAAAAAATGTGGTCTGTCTGTGCTTTTTAGCTCAGTTGTCCAGAAATTTCTGAAGTGGAGGTTGGCAACCCTGACCACGGTCCAGAAAAGCAACTGACATGCTTGACTCTTCTGCAAACCAGATGAGTTAATGAGGAGTATAGGATTTGGAAATAAAAGGGGTATTCCAATCTCATACATCTATGGCGTATTCCCTCGGAAACACACCTATGTCGAGAATGGGGGTCCCCCGACCCCATTCCGCCGCGTTAGCCTGCTGCTGGCCACTGCATCCGGGTGGTGAATTGGAGTTAAAGCAACAGCATAGCACAGTGATCTACACGGTTGTCAACTAGAATAATACAATAATATCAGAAGCAAGGATGTACTTTTTTCATCTTTGAAAGGCTAGCTCATCTTCATTTATGTTATAGAGCGTTGACACATAGGTTTTCATTTACTTTAAATAATTGACGCGATATGTGTGTTTTATACCTGGAGCTATTTTGCCATCTTGAGCAGCTGGGCCATCTTTCAATACATTTTTCACCTGGAGAAACTCATCTGGTCTGTCTCCTCCAATGATGGTAAAGCCAAACCCCATGGAGCTCTTCTTAAGAGATGTACGCAGGATTGCTCCCTTTAAAAGTGCGGGATCTCTAGTGAATAGGGACTTGTCTGGTTCTAAAGTGGGTATAAAATAGACTAATCAATAGGTCAACAAAAGAAGCAACAAATATATGTATGTGTGTGTGTCATTTACTACAATTAAATACAAACCTGGCATGAATACTCCCTCAGGTGGAGGCAAACTCAGTTGTCCGAGCTGTTTCCTTCTTTTAGCTTCTAGAACTGGATTCTCAAACTGGGTTTTCTGATTAATGTGACTTTGTAAAAGAAACAGAAAAAAATCGTAAGAACAAATGCCAAAACTGGCTCAGGTTCAGGACAAGCCCAGTGTATAATGCTAAATTTTTGACATAGGGCAAATGCAGAATTTTTAAAAACGGGTTTTCAAGCATGTTGGAACAGCAAAATCCCCCCCCCCCCCCTCAACCACCGACTATACTTACACCGCCAGCTTTCCACATGTACTACGTCACACATTTTTGTATAGGGTTGTTTAGGGATTAGTGTCCTGGGTAATATGGGTTGATCTAGGGTGATGGGATTAATAGTAGTGCACATTAACTATGGTGGTCTAGGATGCGTAAGTATTATAACTAATAAGGTCTAGAGCAAGGTTGCAAACCTGATATGTTGTTTTTTTTCGGACAACTTGGAAAACCACATTGAATCAAAGATTTTAAGTCATAAATGTCTATAGCTTAGAATAGTTATATGAACACATTAGCAGCATGTAGCGTGACCTCTAAACCAATGATAATTACAATCCCAAAAATTCATGGACGCATCAATTTTTTTTAACAGACACTAGAAAAAAGACCCTTATTTTTTTTAACTGTCCAGTAATTTACGGACGGTTGGCAACCATGGTCTAGAGTGGTTGAGTGGTTAACACTTGATATTTTATAAAGTAATTACATCGTTTATTATGGTCTAGGAGTTATGATGGTGAAAAACATTAATGATAGCGATCGAGGGCAGGAAATTTGATTTATTCTAAATTTGCCCAGAATTCCATTAGGGGTCGGATTTCTGTTTTTCCGATACAGAACTCCAAATACCCTTCTTCAGTTCCCATTAAACTCAATAATAAATCAGGATACAGTAAGCTCTGCCTGGGGCAACATTTTTTGGGGGCAACGTTTTTTCTTAACTAATTAAAAACAAGTTTCCAGGTACTGGGAAACCCCACCTAAGTTGCTTATGCCAATATATATGCAAGATCCACCTTTAGGAGAACGCCAATAACAAAAAAGACAGAGAAAAGGAATAAGCTCCAACTTTTTAAAAAGGGTTACATGTTTCACCAGCTTAGACCACAAATTTGTGTATCTGGTGAACCATTTTCTGGGATGATGTTGTCCATTTCTTATCATGTATGACAGATGACTATGAGATAATATAAGAATAATCAGCAACATTCAGACCATTCAATCTGGTCTATTGTATTACCAGAACTGTATAGGTTAGGAAATAGATCTGAAAAATTACTTCTATATTTTGGTGCAGATCTACATTGCTATACCATTTTCACCTGTTTTTGTTTAGAATCTGGCCTGCACTACGTATATTTGGAGACCACGTACACTTTTCATTAAATCATTATAACAAATGTTTTGGTGCAGTTTCTACCAAAACATGGCGTAAACTGAATAATAAATGAGGGTTATTAATTTTAACAGAGAAATGATCATAACAAATGAAAGTTACAAATACTCTACCTAACAAGACATTTTATGAAATATGGTAGACAGGACTTTATAAAATTAAAACAAACAATGAATCGTTTCAATTGTTCAGCCAATTACTGTAGTGTTTATCAGACACGCCACCGAGAGCAGTGAATTAATGTAGCGAGCGCAGTTGTTCCATTTCACTGTGATGCTAACAGACTCTTCCTTCACAAAGCTGTCACCATGACTCGCACTCTCAAATTAAGTAGCTTCCCATGGTATTTCTTCCAGGGAATTACCAGTGCAATTACACATTTAGCAATTCTTAACTAATGTTCTACCCTTAATGAATATGGAGATCATTAACTCCTTGATGAACGCAGAATACGCCTATGCCGGCGAGTGTGCTCTGCTATTCTCTTTAAAAAAAAATGAAAACATTTAGAATTGATGTTGTTACGTAAACATTAAGGCCCCATGCACAAGAACGTAAAAACGCCCGTAATCACGGGCCGTAATTACGGGCCCATAGACTTCTATTGGCCATGGGTACCTCCCCGTATGCTAACTGGAAGGTGCCCGTGCCGTTGAAAAATATAGAACATGTCCTATTTCAGGCCGTAATTACGGCACGGGCAGGCCCATAGAAGTCTATGGGGCTCCCGTAATTATGGGTGAATACGTGTGTGCACCTGTAATTACGGGAGCGTTGCCAGGCGACGTCAGTGGATAGTCGCTGTCCAGGGTGCTGAAAGAGTTAAACGATCAGCAGTAACTCTTTCAGCACCCTGGACAGTGGCTACCGATCACACTATAGATCAACCTGTAAAAAAAAAAAAAAGACGTTCATACTTACCCAGAACTCCCTGCTTCTTCCTCCAGTCCGGCCTCCTGGGATGACGTTTCAGCCCATGTGACCGCTGCAGCCAATCACATGGACTGCCGCGTCATCCAGGGAAGTCGGGCTGGATGTCGAAAGAGGGACGGGTCACCAAGACAACGGTAAGTATGAATTTCTTTTACTACGGAAAGGGCTGTCCTTTCTCTCTATCCTGCACTGACAGAGAGAAGGGCTGCCGATTAGTGCAGTGCAATTTTGCAGCGAAAACGTGCCCGTAAATACGGGTGGAATACTGTTGACACCGGACCCGTATTTACGGGCACGGGTCCGTAAATACTGGTGCAATACGCATGACCAAGGACCCGTATTTACGGAAGGAAAAAAGTACGTTAGTGTGCATGAGGCCTAAGTATGCGGATCACTCCTTCTTCCTTTATCCCATTCTGCTACGTATCTGACCGGAGAAGTCGATCCGCTAAGTCGAAGTAAGGAATGTGATTCAGGGATTAGCTGTCAGGATGCAACAAGCTGGCAGATGAGACGGAACTAGTGTCAGGAGTCAGGCCAGAAGACTATTCAATGAGTAAAACCCAAAGAATTAAGCCACAATTCCATAGGGAGAGGCATGAGTGTAAACCAGGAACAAGGCCAAAATCACATTTTATCTACCCCCTTCCTCATTACTTTCGGACAGCGTCAGGACTTCTACCTCTCCATGTCAAGTAGCTCCCGGGGCACAGTTTTTGTGCTGATGTTAATGCTGGAGGAGGTTTGTAACTCTGCACTTATTGAGTCAGCAGAGTGTTGGAGACTTTTATGCACTATGCGCCTCAGGACTCGGTGACCCCACTCTATCTTTACGTGGTCTGCCACTTCGTGGCTGAGTTGCTGTGGTTCCTAAATGCTTCCACTTTACAATAACACCACTCACAGTTAATTGTGGAATATCTAGGAGGAAATAAATTTCACAAACTGACTTGTTGCAACGGTGGCATCCTATTAAATACCACGCTCAATTTCAGTGAGGTCAATTTCAGTGAGGTACCACGCTCAATTTTCAGTAAGACTAAATGAAATACCCGAATTCAATCATTAAGAGGTGTGTCCCAATAATTTAGTGTGTCCCAATACTTTAGTCCATATAGTGTATTTTATAAACTAATTCAGAACAGCATTTTAGACCTATTTAGAGGAAAACAAAATAATACAGTAGATTTTAAAAATTCATTATACACTTTAGACTGAAAATTCTACTCAGTCTATAGAAGGGGTTCAAAGGCTTGACATCAAAAGTGGTCAAATAATGTAGCACAAGTAATGCTCACAGCTGCAATACTTTTGAACACAAAGTTTCAGGGAGAGATTAATTGCTTTAAAAATGTTCTCTATGGATAGGTTATTTTTATCTTGTGCTATGTGGATGAACAGCAATAAGCATCTCTCCATATAGCTGTGGTCTTCATGAGCCAAACACAGAATACCACATGTGCTCTGTTACTTGAGTCCTATTAATATCACACCATTTAACGGTTATGCCCAAAGTGTTAAGAAAAAACATACAAACGCTGTGTAGCCTGATTCTGCAGAAATATTGCCTTTCATCGATCTGTCCTCTACTTCTTGCTAACAAAAAACAAAACACAACAATAATTTTTTTTCTTGATAAGAACCCTACACTCCCACCACAAAGAGGGAAAACAAATGAGTAAAAACAAATTTCAATGTTTTCATTGCTCTTCGTTCCCCTCTGAAGAAAGATGATAATCAACAATCCAATTCCTGTTTCAGTATAAGAAAAATTAATGCCTCCCTCATAGAATCTGACAAAGGTCCCTTGACAAGGCAAGCATTATACAAACGCGACATCCGAGAAAGAAGTACATCCTGATATTCCCCATACACCTCCAGGGAAATCCCATCCAACCCAGGTGTCTTAAAGGGAATGTGTCGCGAATTAAAACTTTTTTTAAATAAGTTAAATAAGTTACTTATTTCTATTATATTTTTTTGCTGTAATTTTTATTTTATTCCACCTGGTGGAAAGTATTAAAAATTAAATAATAATTTGACATGTTTTCCTATGTTGGCCACCAGAGGGAGCACTTCCCAGAATTACAACAAGGTGAATAAGGCAAAGCAACCTCACAGCTGCCGTAAATGTGGGAGGGAAACTCACCCCCCTCCTACAGGCCAGGAAACGTGTCTTCAAATTGCTAAGCAGTGTCCGGCTGCCATTTTGGGTGTGATTGTTGAAATGCAGCTCGCAGAAGCTACAGGACACACCAAAAGGCTAAGGGTATGTTCACACGCTTACTAAACAAAGGGAAAACAGCTCCTGATTTTCAGCCATTTTTTAATCAAACTCGCCTTTTTGGCTGCGTTTTTTACAGTCGTTTTTGGAGCCGTTTTTTTTACAGAGTCAATGGAAAAACGGCTCCAAAAACGTCCCAAGAAGTGACATGCACTTCTTTTTGGCTGGCGCCTTTTTACGAGCTATTTTTGGAAAATGGCCGCATAAACCCCCCCCCCCCCCCCCCCCGTCGGAACAGAACGCCGTATTTCCCATTGAAACCAATGAGCAGATGTTTGGAGGCGTTCTGCTTCAGATTGTTCAGCCGTTTTTTGGGATGTTTACGGCCCGAAAAATGGCTGAAAACACTGCGTTTGAACATACCCTTAGAATGATGAAAGTGAAGTGAATGACTTTTCAGTTGACCAGTTTACACGGCGTGTATGTGACACATTTTTTTTTGCGCATTTTACATGCCTCTCCTGCTAAATGTTTTTATCCCTCCATCCTGCTGACAGGCTCCTCCAGGATCACCACCCAATACTGCTGACAGTCTCCTCCAGCGTCACCATACAATCCTGCTGACAGTCTCCTCCAGCATTACTGTCAGCAGTATTGGGTGGTGATGCTGGAGGAGACTGTCCGCAAGATTGGGTGGTGATGATGGACTGTCAGCAAGACTGGGTTGGGACGCATCACCATACAATCTTGCTGACAGTCTCCTCCAGCATCACCACCCAATACTGCTGACAGTCTCCTCCAGCGTCCCCATACAATCTTGCTGACAGTCTCCTCCATCATCCCCATACAATCTTGCTGACAGTCTCCTCCGCAGTAGGGGAGACTGTCACACCACTCTGTGATAGGACTAACCATCTGCTGCTGACAGTCTCCTCCCCGACCTCCTGCTGACGGATAGCTCACCTCCTCACCCGATCACAGTCCGCACACCGTCCACACTGACAATACATCTCACACTCAGCACTGCTACATACATACATACATACACATACACACACACAGTTCTACTACACAGACACACACACACTCAGCTATACTACCTCTGACAAGCTTAGCTTCGCACACCGTCCACACTGAGAATACATCTAGCGACGGGGGGGGCGGCCCGTAGGGGGGGGTTGCGTCGGGTGGGGGTGTATGTGGTCGGGTGGGGGGGCCAGTTGGGGGTCACGAGAGCGGGGGTCTGTGAGAGAGAGAGAGAGAGGGAGAGGGACAGACAGAAACGCACACCTTACCTGCAGTGCAGCTGGTCTTCATAATGGCGCCTGCTATCTCCCTACAAACCGGCTTCTCTGCTCTGTGACTCTGACCTGCGTCAGTGCAGTACAGAGTCAGATAGCATAGGCAATGGACGGCTCAGGTTCATTGTGCCCTATGCCCTGTAGCTGCCGTATTCCATCTGTGTATGTGTCGTTAATCGACACATACAGAGATGAAAAACTCTGATCGCTCGTCCCCATCCATCATCATCATGTCGGCAACGAGTCTCCCTATTTACATAGGTAGATGTGCTGCCGACAACGATAATCTTTTCGTTTTTTAAAATGATACGACCAGCAAGCGATCGAGCATTCACTCGTTCATCTGCTGATCGCTGCCCTGTTTACATGGCAATTATCGGCAACGAGCGTTATATGAACGCTCGTCTGCACGATAATTGCCCAGTGTAAAAGGGCTTTTATTAATGAGCATAGCCTTAAGAGCCCACTTTTTATCTCCTCAAAAGAGATTGGTTGATCAAGTAATTCGATTTGTTCATACAACAGCGAAGGGCACGGACATATTCAAAAAACACTTATCAACCCCCAAGTTGGAATAGGTTGTTAAGGAAGTGTACAACGATTTAGAACATGTAAAAAGACTCCTTGAGGATATCCACATTATCCTCAAATTTTCCTACAACTGCTGCCTGGACATTCAGTAGGTTTGCAAGAAGCATGGGACAGATGGAAGAGAGTATGACTGCAGGATCATTCTGCAAATAGATTTTCGATCATAAAGATGCATAGGTCTGCATAGGAGCTGTAGAAGTCAAATTATAGGACGTTTTTAATTAAG
Source organism: Rhinoderma darwinii (assembly GCF_050947455.1). NCBI lineage: Eukaryota > Metazoa > Chordata > Amphibia > Anura > Rhinodermatidae > Rhinoderma > Rhinoderma darwinii. The sequence continues at coordinate 360,480,362 of NC_134688.1, forward strand.
AAGTCTTACAAATGTGCTTAATTTTTAATTTGAGATGCATTGGGGGAAAAAAAAATTATTGGGTTACAAAGTTTGTCATAGCCTTTAATATGTAGTCAGAATAGGGGACACAAATATTCTTTGACCATGTCCAGACAGATCTTTCCTTGAGCTCAAAAGAGTTTGAACCTTTCGAGATTCTTAAAAATTGACTTTGAAAGAAGTAAAGAAAAACTGGAATGCACTAATGAAAAAAAGAGAAATGTTCCTGTATCCTTCACCATACATATAGAATTTTACGTCTTTTGCCCGTACTACCACATGAAAATAAATAATTTCATTAATAAATGATATCCAAAGACTACTGGAAATCACGAGTCTGATTAGCTCCTGCAGACTTTTCTTGGCGTTAGATCTGGCATGAGGGTCAGTAACAAAGAGTATATCATTACGGTATTTGTTCTTAGTGCAATAAATTCTGCACATTTAATTCCTGTCCCAGGTGTCTGGAAAAACAGCAGGAAATTGCAGCTTCTCGCTGAGCTGTCTGCTCCGAGAAGCTTCTCTCAGCGGTAGTTAAATATTCATACACAGGATCCAAAGACAACCCGATCAAACACCTCAGCCAATTCAGTATTAGTCCGACAACCAAGCCGCAGGCAAGGAGTATTACAGTGCAGAATTTCAGGCTATTTGCTGCAGTTTCATGTGCCACAACACTTCATCTATCCGCAATTAAAGAGATTTTATACTTTTTATAAATAAAGTGGTAAAGTAGTCATGGAATAAAAAGCCTAATGCACATTACCATATCATCCCAATTAGGATGTTAGTGCATTTCAATTGGGCTTTGCATACAGTCCAAAAATACAATAGTATACGGCTTTAACAAGAAACAACACATCATGCTCCATCAGATGGCATATATAGGGCCGAATTGCCTCCGAGTACGGTTTCTATTGGGGAAACTAGTAATACAGAACCTCACATGGAACTACGCAGGCCACAATATGGTGTGCAATGCTTAAATTTGTAATCTACTACTTGCCGTCATTTTGCAGGCCCCTTACTGCAGTGAATAACGTAAAAAAAATTATATTTTCATTCCAGTTGCTAAAGCCGGGAAAAACAGTGGTTCAGTGGTAAGCACTGTTGCCTTGCTCAATTGTGGACCTGTGTTTGAATCTGACCAAGGGCAACATGTGCATGGAGTTTATATAACCTGTCCTTATTTGCTTCCTTTTCCTCCTACACGTCAAGAGCCTACTGATAGGTTAATTGGTCTCCTATGAAATTGGCCCCAGTATGTTCGAGATATGGAAATTAGATTGTGAGCCCTAATGGAACAGGGATTAATATGGTGGTAATCTCTGTACAGCGCTGTGAAATATGCTAGCGCGATGTAAGCAATGTGAAAAAAAAAAAAAAAAAGCCACGTTCTGGACTACATACATACACGAATTGTTTACATTTCGGACTGTATTCCTAAAAAAGGAAACATGACCCAACAGAAATAATGTTTATATTACATAGTTACTCTTATTTAAAGTCTAAAAAGATTTATAATAGAAAAAAAAAAGACACCCTTTAAACACATAAACCTACATTTTCCTTAGTTGAAACGATAACTTAGCAAGATGCTTCAAAATAAAGAAAACGAAACTCACCAATCTATTGTATGGGCTGCTTAGCTTAATTTCCCTTTAAAAGTATAGACTTCATGCCAATTATGTAAATCACATTGTAAGTCTGTGATACTGGAGCGCTCCTTGAAGTGTTCATAATTAAACAACATGTGGTACCATTGTTAAGCCAAGATAATTTAAATACAAAGTGATAGGAAATGAGACGGCTGGAGTATGGAAAGTGATACCACTTAATGGACTCCGCTGAATATGTAGCTTTCAAATGTTACTGTTCTGCCACGCTACCAACAAAATAAAGCAGATACATTTAAAGCCTCTATATTTCCCTGTCCATAAAAACGGTCTGGACCATAAAGTAGTAAACAACTTACATAACTACAGGACTATAACCTTTTGTATTGCCATAGTATATACAATTTCTGAAAAAATAGAATACATATATATTTTTTAAAAAAAGAAGCTTTATCAGGTGGCAGAAGCATCATACTCTTGACAATACGGATTATATTAGTAATTAAGTATAATGAGATAAAAACAGAGCCACTAATTCTAAAGGTCCTAACACGGGCCGTGAAAACAAGTGCTGATCTATGAAACAGTTCGCCGCACATTTGCAAGGAGCAATGATAGTTGATGTATGGGGGGGGGGTCGAGCGCTCGTCACTCCGATCGTTCGTCCCCATACATTCTCATCATGTCGGCGGCATCTCTCAGGAGACGTGATGCCAACAATGATAATTTTTAATGCTGCATAAACGAGCAGATCAGCCGATGAACAAGCGTTTGCAATGGTTGGGACTGATCGTTCATATGAACGCTGGTTTGCCCGATCATTGGCCTGTTTAATAGGGCCTTGAAGAGTCTCTGTCACCAGATTATAAGTGTCCCATCTCCTACATAATGTGATTGGCGCTGTAATGTAGGTAACAACAGTGTTTTTTATTTTGAAAAACGATCATTTTTTAGCAAGTTATGAGCAATTTTAGATTTATGCTAATTCGTTTCTTAATGCCCAAATTCTCTAGTTTTCAAAAGAACAGGAAACACCAAACAAGACGAACTGGCCCATACCAGTCCCATTTAAATGCGAAGGAAAAAAAAAATTGCACCAAATTTGTTGGTATTAACCTTTAAGACTCATGCACACTACCATATTATAGCAGTTTAAATGCCAGGTTGTGCAGAGTCATAATAGGTCACCCATAGAAACCTATGGACCCATACTGTACATCCATATGCCTACAATTAAATATGGAGGTTCCATATTATTCTAGGAGGGTAGAAAATGATGGCATGAAACATTGGATACTGTTAAACAGAGGTATTCAATCTCGTGTAGAAATATTGTTTCTAGTAGATAATTCCTCCGTGATATGGTGCCGTATCTAAAAGCGTACAGCACCACACAGCCTACAGCTTCAAATGTGGCCTAAAGAGATATATAAATAAAAAAAATAAAGATTGATGCAAAGTAATAGATTACATAATGTGCTTACACAATAAGTAAAAACATGTGATCCCGTTATATCAGTCATAACAATAAAAATTATTTAGTTAAAATACACTTTTTATAAGAATTGAGCTTTTGGTGCATAAACTGACAACTTCGTTGTATGCGTGCATTATTTTAAGGGCATATTATAACAATAAGATATATAAAAAAAAACGCAAAGGCACAAAGCTTAAAACAGTGATCTCATTCGATGGGTTTTCTCGAGAGAAGAATCTTGACATGTCAGTCACTTCAATAAGGAGCTTCTACAGGCCATTTCATATATGACGTGTTGCAATGTGTTTGTTTTTTTAACCTTGTAAAATGACATTTCACAGAAAATAATCTTCTTGACATAGACAGCACTACTGCATCACACCTGGCAGCCACTCGACTAATCTTAGTGATTAACCTGAGAGTCCAAATAGTGACATTTCGCTTGATTTAGCCACCATATTTATGTCAGTATCAAACAGAATAGTAATTTTACAGATAAGTCAGAAAGTTATACATTGAAGACAAAAGAGAAGGAAAACAAAGCATTTCTCTCCCGGTTGACCATTCTTTCAAAGATCCCGAGAAACAACGGTCTTTCAAAATCCCTAGAAGTTGTACTAAAAATCATCAAAAGGTCTTATAAACAGCACATCTTTGGTACGACCATAAACAGTTAAAGTTGAGTATACTTCTAGTATAGTTCTAGAAAAGAAAAAAAGTACAACTCCTCATTATTTGCTCACTACTAATGTCTGGAAATGTTTACCTTCTGGAAAATTGTGGCAAAACCAGAACCAGTCAGGTATGTATCAGCTATTAAAATCAAAGTAATCCTGTAAAAAACATATGCCACATTTTTTTCTGTTGGATTCACATAGAATCCAACAGAATAAGCCGCAGCATGGCTCCATATGAAATCGGTACAGAAGGCGTCCCACAGAAGTCTATGGCTACCACTGCCATATTATATACAACATATTAGTACAATTCGGAGGCTGTGCAGAGTCATAGTACGCTCATTGTACATGAGGCCCAAGGGTCTGGGGCTCAGCTGGGGTCTTCCACGTTTTGAAACAGCAATTACCTGCTTATAGCACACACACTTATTGATTTCTATTAAAGTGGCACTCAAGAAAGATTACAGGACTCGAGTGAGAACGGTTCCATTGAGAAACATCATGTACACCAAGTAGCCTTGTTGATTGGCATTACAGGTGCCACCAGAGTCCCACAGACAAATTCCTAGGTCAATAAAGACTATTTCAAGAAAATAGAGTATGAAAGTACAACAGAATTATTTTGAATGTTTTGCAAAATTTGGATTGATTGGAATGGAATTCTGCAACAGAACATTTTGTCCCTTTCTGGTTACTTTTCTTACTAGAAGATGCCTGTGCTATATAAAAAGGACATAAAATAGCATACACGTAAATATTTCTGGATAATATCCTCGCAGCCTGAGCTAGTTACACATGTAACAGACAGGTCCCCAGGCTGCCAGAAACCTTTCCAAGCAAACTGGTATTTGTGTTGCTCAGTAGAAGAGGCAGAATGCTGGAAGCCGTCCCTAGCTCCAATGGATAGTGGCATATGAGTGGGTGTTCATGTGAACACAAGATACCATGCGGGAATCTGGAATGACAAACTGCCCCCTCCTTCTGCATTGGACCAAAAATATACACGACCAAAAAGAAAAGTTCACATGACATCTTAGTTCTGTTTATTCCAGGTGAAATGTCCTCTATATCAAATTGCTCAAGGGGGAAGTAGATGGAGATGTTACTATGCCAACAGAGATTTTCTGGAAACTGCTTCGGCTGGCAATCCCCTTGGTGTGCTGAAGGACACCAGGATAGGCAAAGAGTTAAATGCCACGGGCAAATTGTAAATGGCTGCATAATATGTATGCATTATATAATAATATTAACAAACTCACTTTTATTCATGACATTCCTTTCTAACTCTCTCAACCTTCTGGCTCTTACAGAAACATGGCTACACCTGTCTGACACTGCTTCCCCTGCTGCTCTATCTTATGGTGGTCTCCAGTTCTCTCATGCCCCCAGACCTGAGAACAGGCAGGGTGGAGGAGTAGGTATACTTCTTTCTCCACACTGCACTTTCCAGGTCATTCCCCCGGTCCCCTCACTCACATTTCCCTCTTTTGAAGTCCACACCCTCAGACTCTTTCACCCTTTTTCCTTCCGAGTGGCAGTTGTCTACCGCCCACCGGGCTCACCCCGCCAATACCTGGATCATTTTGCTGCCTGGCTTCCACAGTTTCTATCCTCTGAAACACCCACTCTCATCATGGGTGACTTCAACATCCCCATTGATAACCCAATCTCCTCATCTGCCTCCCAGTTTCTATCTTTAACCTCGTCCCTAGGTTTGTCACAACTTACTAACTCTCCTACACATGAAGACGGGCATTCGCTTGACCTGGTCTTCTTCCGGCTCTGCTCAGTTTCTGACTTTATTAACTCTCCTCTCCCGCTTTCTGACCACAATATTCTCTCCTTTACTATGAAATATTCTCTGCCTCCTCAGGTCATCCCTACGTATCAGACATACAGAAATCTACATGCCATTAACACTGTGAAACTCATAGACAGTCTACAGTCCTCATTGTCCCCTGTCTCTTCCCTCTCCTGTCCCAATCTGGCAACCAAACTTTATAACAACACTCTCAAAAATGCATTGGATGAAGCAGCCCCCCCTACACTCCAAACCACCCGACAAAGACGACGACAACCCTGGCACACGCCTCAATCCCGCTTTCTTCAGCGGTGCTTGAGATGTGCCGAACGACTGTGGAGAAAATCGCATTTGGATGCAGATTTCCTCCATTACAAATTTATGCTCAAAACTTACAACTCTGCCCTTCACCGAGCCAAACAAGTCTATTTCACTTCTCTCATCTCCACACTATCTAATAATCCAAAACGCCTCTTTGATACTTTTCACTCCCTCCTTAGTCCTAAAGTGCAGATGCCAATCACAGATCTCAGTGCTGAAGACCTATGCACTTATTTTAAAGTTAAAATTGACAACATCCGGCATGATATTATCTCCCAGTCCCCTAGTAACATCGATCCCCTTCCCTCCCGCACTCCCTCTTCTTCATTCTCAGCATTTGACCCAATAACTGAAGAAGAAGTCTCGAGGCTCCTCTCTTCTTCTCGTCCTACTACCTGTCCAAGTGACCCTATCCCCTCACACCTCCTCCAGTCTCTCTCCCCAGCTGTCACTGGTCACCTGACAAAAATATTTAACCTCTCTCTTTCCTCTGGTATCTTTCCCTCCGCTTTTAAACATGCCATTATAAACCCATTACTGAAAAAAACAACACTTGACCCATCCAGCACTGCTAACTACCGATCAGTCTCTAATCTGCCGTTCTTCTCCAAACTTCAGGAACGCTTGGTCTACTCTCGCCTTATCTGCCATCTCTCTGCTAACTCCATTCTAGACCCCTTACAATCTGGTTTCCGCACTCTACACTCCACAGAAACTGCCCTTACTAAAGTCTCAAATGATCTCTTGGTGGCTAAATCGGACGGTAAATCCTCTCTCCTGATTCTTTTGGATCTCTCTGCAGCCTTTGACACTGTAGACCACAAACTCCTACTTAACATGCTGCACTCTATTGGCCTCAAGGACGCGGCTGTCTCTTGGTTTTCCTCCTATCTCTCTGACCGCTCGTTCAGTGTGTCATTTGCTGGTTCCACTTCTTCTCCTCTTCCCCTTGCTATCGGGGTTCCTCAGGGATCAGTCCTAGGTCCGCTGCTCTTTTCTCTTTACACAGCTCCTATTGGACAAACCATCAGCAGATTTGGCTTCCAGTACCATCTCTACGCTGATGACACCCAATTATATACCTCTTCCCGTGACATCACCCCTGCTCTAATACAGAACACCAGTGATTGTCTGTCCGCTGTCTCTAACATCATGTCCTCTCTCTATCTGAAACTGAATCTTTCTAAAACTGAGCTCCTTGTGTTCCCACCATCTACTAACCTCCCTAAACCTGATGTCTCCATCTCTGTGTGTGGCACTACCATCACTCCTAAGCAGCACGCCCGCTGTCTCGGGGCTATTTTTGACTCAGATCTTTCCTTTACTCCTCACATACAATCACTTTCACGCTCCTGTCATTTTCACCTCAAAAACATCTCCAGAATCCGCTCTTTTCTTACGGAGGAAACCGCCAAAACTCTCATTGTTGCTCTGATTCACTCTCGTCTTGACTACTGTAACTCATTACTAGTCGGTCTTCCCCTCACTAAAACTCTCCCCTCTCCAATCTATCCTCAATGCAGCAGCCAGGCTCATCTTTATGACCAACCGCTACACCAACGCCTCTACCCTGTGCCAGTCACTGCACTGGTTGCCCATCCCCTTCCGAATAAAATTCAAACTTATTACTCTCACCCACAAAGCTTTCCACAGTGCTGCACCTCCTTACATCTCCTCCCTCATCTCTGTCTACCACCCTACTCGGGCTCTACGTTCTGCCAACGACCTTAGATTAAAATCCTCAATAATCCGAACCTCCCACTCCCGTCTCCAAGATTTCTCTCGTGCTGCACCCGTCCTCTGGAACGCGCTACCCCAGACAATCCGATTAATTCCCAATATCCACAGTTTTAAACGTGCCCTGAAAATACATCTATTTAGACAGGCCTATAACATTCCCTAATCTGACTCCTTTCCATGGCCCTCCTTTTAGATTAGTCATCAGAATAAGATTCCCTCACACTCCTTCTCTTCATGTCCGTCATACACGGATACTGTCTGGTGACCGGCTCATGCAGCTTTATGTTACCACCGCATGTGTATAAAAATGGCCAGACCATTGTACAGAACAAACACTATTACACTTTGTGTCTCCCTTATGTCCTCATAGATTGTAAGCTCTTGCGAGCAGGGTCCTCACTCCCGAGGTTTGAATTGTAAATTAACTTTGTCACTATGTAATGTCTGATATTGTTTGTTTCATGTCCCCTCTAAATTGTAAAGTGCTGCGTAATATGTTGGCGCTATATAAATAAAGATTATTATTATTAATAATCAGCCAATAAACCTTATGGGAATAAACCAGCTAGAAACAGGACAAAACCGATGTGGTTAAATAAACGAGTAAGGGGAGAAATAATTGATGACAAGTGTTCAAACTACTAAAGCAAGATGGTAGTGACATGGCAGTAAATAATGATAAAGAAAAAAATAAGTTGTGTAAAAGACAAATAAAGGCAGCAAAGATTGAGATAAAGACTCGTTGTCAAAGAAAGTAGAAATAACCCAAAAATATTTTTCAAATACATAAATAATAACGGAAAGTGTTGGTTCTCTCAGAAATAATCTGAGTGTAATGAAAATGCCAGTCTATTAAAAGCTTTTTTCCATACTATATTTACACAGGAAAATACAATGTCAGACGACATGATAAGAGATGTAGTAAATTCTCCATTAAATGTCACCTGCTTAACGCAACAATTAGAGCAGTGGCGCCTTAAAAAGACTAAGGCCCCATGCACACGAACGTGCTTTTACAGCCGCAATTCCCCCGAAAATCGAGTATTGCGGCCCCATTTATTCCTATGGGCCCATGCACACGACCGTGGTTTCCGTGGTCCGTGCATGGCCCAGGTGCCTGGACCGCAGAAAGAACGGACATGTCTTAATACGGCCGTGTTCTGCGGTCCAGGCTCATAGGAAATAATGGACGCGGCCATGTGCACGGCCCGCGACTTGAGGGCGGCTCGCGGATGTCACTCCGTCGCCAGCCGGCCGGCCGACCCGAAAATCACGGCCGTGCACATGGCACATGTGCATGAGGCCTAAAATAGACAAAAACACTGGGTCCGCTGGCATCCACCCTTGAGTTCCGCATTAATTAAATATCAGAAATAAGGTTCTGTCTTTTACAGTACTTAAGGATACTATCATGACAGGGTCGGATCCACAAGACTCGCACATATCAAATGTGGTACCAATATTCAAAAAGGGGTTAAAAAGTGAGCCAGGAAACTATAGACCTGTAATAGCAACCTCCATTGTGGGTAAAAAAAAAATATGTTTTCTGAGAAATGCTATCCCGGAGCATCTCAATGAAAATAAACTTATAACGCAGCATCAGCATGGAATTATGAGGGATCGATCCTGTCAATCTGATTAGCATCTATGAGGAGATAAGTTCTAGACTGGACCTGGGTAAGGCTGTGGATGTGGTATATCTAGATATTTTAACCCCTTCCCGCCGCAGCCTTTTTTCAGATTTTCATTTGCGTTTTTTCCTCCCCACCTTCCAAAAGCCATAACGTCTATACTTTTACGTCGATAAAGTACTATGAGGGCTTGATTTTGGGAGGAGTTGTAGTTTTTCGTAGAACCATTTATTGTGCCATATAATGTACTAGGAAACGGGCAAAAAATTATTTGTGGGGTAGAAAATAAAAAATACAGCAATTCCTCCATGTTTTTTTGCACGCCGTTTTTACGGAATTCACTGTGCAATTAAAACAACATGTTAACTTTATTCTGTGGGTCAATACGATTACGGCAATACCAAATATATATAGTTTTTTCTATATTTTACTACTAAGTCGCCAAATTCCGAGAGCCATAACTTTTTTATTTTTCCGTCGATTAAGTGGTTTATTTTTTGCGGGATAAGCTGTAGTTTTTAATAATACCATGTTGGTGTACATGCGACGGTGTGATCACTTTTTATTTCATTTTTTGTGGGAGATTAGGTGTCCAAAAAATAGAGATTCTGGTGTTTACAAATTATTTTTTTTACGGCGCTCACCGTGCACGTTAAATAATGATATATTGTAATAGTTCAGACTTTTACGGACGCGGCGATACCAATTATGTTTATTTTTTTTTTTACTATGCTCTAGGGAATGGGAAAAGGGGGGTTTTTTGAACTTTTAATATTTTTAAATTTTTTTTTTACACAAAAAAACCCAAAAACTTTAACTCACTTTTACTTTTTTTATTAGTCCACCCAGGGGACTTCAACCAGCGATCGTTAGATCGCTTGCACGATATACATTAGTATTGCAGTATATCGTGATTCTGACAGGCATCTATTAAGCCCTGCCGGATGCGGGACTTAATAGGTGCACAAAGATGGCAGACCTGGAGGCCTTCATTAAGCCCCCAGGCAGCCATAGCCCCCCCCGTGATTGCGATGCGGGGAGCGCGATGAGCTGTTAGAGGGCGTCGCCCCCCTCTTTCTAATGATTGAAATGCTGCGGTCGTTATTGACCGCAGCATTTAATGAGTTAATCGAGCGGGATCGCGCTCGAGCGCGATGCCGCTCGTTACCCTGAAGTTGGCTGTAACAAACAGCGGACACCCGCATCGTATGGAGCGGGTTCACCCGTGAGCCCGCTCCATACTTCCCCTACCCGACTTTGGCGTATGGATACGTCAAATGTCAGGAAGGGGTTAAAGGTCTTTAACACTGTGTCGCATAGAAGGTTGGTACATAAAATGAAAATGCTTGAACAAGGGCAAAATATGCGTAATTCGGTTAACAACTGGCTCAGTGGCAGAAAACAGAGGGTGCTTATAAGGCTGTGAAACCTTACAGGCAGAAGGAAAACAAACGGAAACCATATGGAATGGAAGCATTACCATTGAAATCAATGGTAATGCGAACGGAAGCTATGGTTTCCATTTGGCTTTCCATTCATGGATTCCTCTGACAGAAAGCTGCAATGGAACCTATGAACGTAAAAGCAACGCTGATGTGAACAGGCCCTTAATGGTACATCCTCAGAGTGGTTGACAGTTACCAGTGGGGTTCCACAGGGCTCAGTATTGGGCTCTCTTCTTTTAAATATGTTTATTAATGAACTTGTAGAGCAGTGGTCTCAAACTCGGCCGGGTAAATGGGCCACACAAAGAAAAAATTTGAAGTTGACTGGCCACATTACATTAAAATTGATACAATACAAATTTATTGTTAATAAATTAGTTATTTGAAATATTAGAACAATACTACATTACTATAATAATATTACATTACTATAACAATACTACATTACTATAACAATATTACATTACTATAATAATACCGCTGGGTTTAAATTTACTGGAAATTTGCAAGTTTACTCCACGTGTAATTTAGCAATCCAGTTTTCCAGTTTATTTGTTGCTAAATGCAGTCCTTCTGCTCAGTTGGCATTTGGCAGACACAAGAATGTCAAGATTGGGCAGCCTCTTCTTAGATCGTGCCGCAGCGACCCCCTTTAGATGGCGCCGCAGCGACCCCCTGTAGATGGCGCCGCAGCGACCCCCTGTAGATGGCGCCGCAGCGACCCCCTGTAGATGGCGCCGCAGCGACCCCCTGTAGATGGCGCCGCAGCGACCCCCTGTAGATGGCGCCCTGTAGATGTCAGGGGAATCCCCAGAGCTCTGCTCCGGAACTCTGGGGAAGCCCCTGACATGTCAATATATGGACAGTGATGTCAAGGGCAACCCCAGAGCCAAAGTCACAGGCAGATCGCTACTAGCGCTCTGCCTGGGATTATAGCCCTGCTCTTCACATCACTGTCCATATATGGACAGTAAAGTTAGGTGTTCCCCCAGAGCCGGAGTCCAAGAGCAGAGTGCTACTACTGTCCATAGTCTACTCATACTCTATGTCTCGACACTGCTTGCAATATATATATATATATATATATATATATATATATATATATATATATATATATATTGCAAGCAGTGTCGAGACATAGAGACTCCAGCTCCACTATACCAAACTAGAAACAGAAAAGAATGCAGCACTCGTTCTTGATCCTAAAAAGCTGGATAGCTTTATTTCACTAAAGCATTGCAATGTTTTGGAGAAATAAAGATTTGCAGCTTTTTAGGATCAAGAATAAGTGCTGCGTTTTTTTTTTTCTATTTCTGGCTTACACATTAAATATTGCATACAATCAGGGACGTAGCTAAAACTTCATGGGCCCCTATGCAAAGTTTCTTCTTGGGCCCCCCCCAAACTTCTCATTGCTGATGACCCGCAGATTTCAGCTGCATCGCTGGGTCACCTAAGTGACCCAACAATGCAGCACTAGCAGCAAGGGGCGTCACTAAGGTCTTAAAACATCAGGGGAAATAGCTTCAATACACATGTCCTCTCCAAAATACTGTGTGCGTGTACGTGTGTATATATATATATATATATATATACACACATATATATATATATATATATATATACACACACACATATACATGAGACAGCATATCTATAGCACTAAGACCCTATATCTATGGATAGGATTAGATACAGAGGCTCGGCAGACAGTATCACACATGATAGGATAAGATACAGTGGCTCAGCAGACAGTATCACACATGATAGGATTAGACACAGTGGCTCAGCAGACAGTATCACACATGATGGGATTAGATACAGTGGCTCAGCAGACAGTATCACACATGATAGGATTAGATATGGGGCTCAGCTCGCTGACATTGCAACTTCAGTATTGGACCCAGGAAAGGTAAGTATAAGAATTGTTTTGCTTTTTTGTTACACTAATTATTTTTGTGTGCTTGTGATTTTTTACAAGTTCGGTTGTAGGACTACTTCGAATTCGAGGACTACTTTGATAAATGTGTTTTTTTTTTATTCTCAATAAAATGGTTAATGAGGTTGTGTGTGGGATTTTGATCTCAATAAAATATTTTTTCTATGTCTTTGTATTTTCTTAAACTTTATTACTACCGCCTTATTAATAGCTGCTGGCTGATTGACAACGTTCATTACTAAGGTGGGCTTAGTGTTCGACATGAAGAGGCCAACACTAACCCCTATTATTCCCCCGGTACCCACCGCCACCAGGGGTACAGGGACGAGCCGCGTACGATCCAGTACCTGACCATCTGTAGTGACAAAGGGGCACTGGCATTGCTACAGGCTATCAGGCTGGGAAAGCCCAAAAACAGTGGCCTTTCCCACTCTGGTAATGCTAGGCTGCCACTGCTGTGCTGTTTCCGGCTGGTTAAAAAAAAATTGGGGAACCCCTCATCGTTCTTTCCAATTATTATTATTCATTTTTTTAAATGACAAGGGTCCCCCCATTTTTCATAGCTAGCAAGATACAACACAGCAGCCTAGCATTACCAGGATGGGAAGGGCCACTGTTTTTGCCCTTACCCAGCCTAATAGTACCAGCCTGCGTCCGCCCCTGTGCTCGACCATCACTACAGATGGTCGGGTACTGGATCGTACACGGCTCTTCCCGTCACTCCTAGTGCAGTGGGTGCCGGGGTAATAATGGGGGTTAGTGTTAGCCTTTTCACTGGCTAACACTAAGCTCCGCCTTAGTATTGGACACTGTCAATCAGGTGGTAGGGATAAAGTTTAAAAAAATGTACAAAGACATAGAAAAAATAGGTTTATTGAAATAAATAAAAAAACATACAACCCTCGTTAACTGTTTGATTGAGAATAAAAAAATCCATCCTCGAATCTGACGTATTCCAACGACCGAACCTGTAAAAAAACACAAACACAAAAAAAACACAAACACAAAAAAAACACAAACACAAAAAAAACACATTAACAAGGGCCTTTTCACATCACCGCTGCCCTTCCATCGGAGGTTTCCGTCGGGCAACCCCTCAAAAGAAAGGCAAACTGAAACCTCAGCTTCCGTTTCCCTCACAATCAACTCAATGGTGACGGAAACGTTGCTAAAGGTTTCCGTTTGTCACCGTTGTGGCAGGGTTCCGTTGTTTTGCATTGTCGACTGCACTATTGATTCCGCCAAAACAATGGAACCCGTTCACAACAGTGACAAATGGAAACAAGGAAAGTTTCCGTCACCATTGAGATCAATGGTGATACAAATGGAAGCGAAGGTTTCAGTTTGCCTTTCCGTTGAGGGGTTAACCCGACGGAAACCTCAGACAGAATCCCTCAACGGAAGGGCAATGCTGAGGTTAACAGGGCCTTAGATACAGGGCCCATGTGCATGTGTGATACGGTTTGTTGGACCCTGTATCTATGCCTAAGGTAGACTTATATACAGGGTGCAGCAGACCGTAATCTTCTACAGTGTAAGATTACGGTCTGTTGGGGCCCTGTATCTAAGCCTACCACATGGTAGGCTTAAAAGGGGTTGCCCAGTCCCTAAACATTGATGGCCTATCCTCAGGATAGGCCATCAATAGCTGATGGGTCGGGGTCTGACTCCCGGGACCCTGCCAATCATATGTTTTGAAGGGGGTGCAGGGCTTTATTTCCCCTACTTTCTCACACTGTGAATCACTGAGATGTCCGTGTCGGCGATTCACAGCGTGATAAAGTGACCGAAATGAAGGGGAAGTAGTGCTCGTACGAGTGCTGCACCCCCTTCAAAACAGCTGATTGGCGGGGGTCCCTGGAGTCACACCCCTTCCCATCAGTTTCAGCAGACAGTAATATTAAACTTACCCTACTCTTCGGCCTCAGCGGAGGTCCTGACTCCATCCACGGTCGGGATGTTGTGAGCAGCGCATAGTGCTGTGACGTCAGAACCTCCGCTGTGCTCTTGAAAGAGGGGGGTAAGTACTGTCATTTAGTCATGTAATGAGCACTATATTTAATTTTAATTTTTAGTAATACGATGTGAGCAGTACCTGTGTTGATGGTTATATCCGGTCAATAAATAACATATATTTAGTCTACTCCAAGACCCAACGAGTATAAAACCTGAATAGGATATATTATATATTTCTTACGCATAGGGATAACGTAAACTACTTACCTTATATCCATGGTGTACATCACCATATATCCGGGTGGCTGAAGTAACTTTGAGACCTGTTTGCATTCTAGCACAATTTTGTTGGACCGCAATCTACTTCACCTGTCGATGACAGGATATAAAAACTGACACAATATCAGCGTGTTAGCAAAAAGCCATGAAGAAGGACGCCGTATGCGTCTGAAACGCGTAGGCATCATTGAATTTGTTCATCCTTGCATCTGGGAGTCATCCCCTTTTAAAAGAATTGGAAATAAAATTGGAACAGCGTTCCATTTTAAACTTCATTGCGCTGGATCATTGTTTCCTTTTTTCCGGTCTTCACTGCCGTGTGCCGTCACAGCGATCCTGGCGCAACTTGCGGTGAAAACTTGCCGATTGGTGAGCTGGAGGATTCCTCCCACAAACTTTCTTTACTCTCAGTTACTATAGTAACAGATGCCGTGTAGTTTATTACATAGGCCCCAGTTATTATAGTAACTTTTCATTGATGTGGTGCGGGGGACCGCAGGCCCCCATGGCTTAGGGGCCCGGTCGCAATTGCGACCCCTATAGTTATGCCACTGCATACAATTTGGGGCAGCTGTGTATAAGAAGGACATGGCTCAACTAGAACGGGTGCAAAGAAGGGCGACCAAGGTAATTAAGGGAATGGGCAGATTGCAGTACCAAGAAAGGTTATCAAACTTGGGGTTATTCAGTTTAGAAAAAAAGACGTTTTAGGGGCGATCTATTTACAATGTACAAATATATAACTGGACAGTACAGAGATAATTCTAATGATCGCTTAACACTTGGGCTTGTAACAATGACAACGGGGCACCGTCTACGTCTAGAGGAAAAAAGGATTCTCCATCATCACAGACGGGGAATCTTTACTGCGAGAGCAGTGAGACTATGGAAGTCTCTGCCACATGATGTTGTGATGGTTGATTCATTGAGCAAGTTCAAGAAGGGCATTGATTCCTTACTTGAAAAATATAATATTGAAGGTTATGAGTACTAGATTCTGAAGATGGGATGTCGATCCCGGGATTTATTCTGATTTCCATATTTGGAGTAGGGGGACGAACTTTTTCCCTAATGAGAAAATTGGCATCAACCTCATGGATGTTTTGCCTTTCCCTGGATCAATACAGTAAGATTATAGGTTGGACTTGATGTACCTGTGTCTTTTTTCAACCTTTATGGAACAAACGAAAAAAAAAATTTTTTGTATGTACAAAACTTTGATCAATCCAGTACAAAATTTTACAGTACAAATATACAATATTCACCACAAATATACCGGTTCTAGCAGCGGCTTAGATTGCCTGATTTCAAATAAAGTCCATATTCACATGGAGACATTGTTGGAGAATAGGTGGTTATTCACGCTGAAAGCGACGTTTTTGGGGACCGCCCCCTTTCTCAAGCATGCTGCTGGGACGATCACATTTATCGTGAATACTGTATCTTTATACTGTCAAATTTAGTACTGGATTGATAGTTTTTTACGTGCAAAAAGATTGTTCTTACCCGTTTGTTCCATGATTGTTAATGAGGGAGGAGAGACCTCACCTACACGCATCATTACAGTAGTGGCGCCTTGAAAACATCCCTGGTTTTTATACTACTCTTTGAATCTTTTTTTCAATCCTATCAACTATGTAACTATGGAAGCAATACTTTAAGATTTACAACTCCCCACACAAACCAAAATGCTGTTAGGAAAATAAATGTATGCATGCATAATTTATTTGTATAGTGCCATTAATGTACGCAATGTACCTGAAGGTTCAGATATAGTACAAACAAGGGCTTAAGTGCAGAACCCAAGGACTGATGGAAGCCACAATTAAAAACAAGAGAACAAGAATGCTTTTCCACAAAGAACTTGAAGCCTGAACGGATTATTAGAGAACATATAGACATACAAGTGGCTGCAAACGGCAAAATATTTAATTAGATCTTCGTCTGTTCACAGCAAAACTACAAATCTGACAGTTTTAGACAAGAAAATCAAAACATGAGCACTTGATCAGCAGAGAACATACTTCAGATCGAGTGAGGGGTTATGACATTTATAAACCGCTCTCTGCCCTGCTTGTCAGGGCAGTAGCAGAGCCTCTGCAGTAGCATAGCTGTATAGATAAGGAGACACCACCTTCTCAGCTTGTTAGGATGTAAAGATCTGAATCATGGCAGCAGATATTAACTGCACATGCTCACTCAGTCTTTATGGACTTAGTCCATTATGTTTTCAAAGGCTTATAAGGGAGTGCATGCTGTGAATGTCACACAATTTATACCTTCACTACTCTGGACCCCATGTTATCTATCTGCAGGGAAAGAAAGTCAGGACTATACTGTTAACTGTCTGAGATGGAAGGAGACTGATTCTGCTCAAAGACGCTCCTCCAGCTGCACAGATTAGAAATCACATCAAGGGTAATAGAGGGAAGCAAAAAAAGTTAAGAAAGGTATTTTTTATACGCTAAAAACACGGAAAATTACTTTTAAACAGCCATTAACAGCATTTCTTGACTTTTGGTATGAAACGGATTCATGGAATAACCCCTTTAATCGAAACGCTCACATGTGTGTGACAATGTGCATCTTGAGCTTTATAGTTCATAAAAGAAGTACAGTGATATATACACAGACTGAGTATGAAGACAGATGGAGCCGGGGAAGAATATAATGCATATTTGAGTACCATTTAAGGTCATATACCATACGAGGCTATTAGTGGAAATCCAGCATCTGTGTGTAACTGAGCCAGAGACTGGTAAAATTATAATCACATAAAAAGACTGAGATTTATATTTCTTCTCTTTTCCAGCCAAGGCATTTTCCTTTACTATTGTAGTCCAGCATTTTTAAGACATTTTGAATAACTATAGAGCTATCCATGACTTCTGGGTGCATGAAATCATTATGTTTTCTGATTTAAAGCACAAAAAGCAATGTCAAGTTAAGCTGGCTATAGACAACAGTTTTATGGTCAGAGATAAAAACATGTTTAATGGATCAGCCAACAATGCTCTTGTAAGCATGTATTTTCAGGAGTAAAGCAAAATCAGTCATAATGGACTTTTTTTTTACCTTTTATGGTTTTTTTTTAAACTCAATCGTTTTCCAGTAGCCACCCACCCATTTTCTCACTTTAGAAATAACATGCAAGCTTGGCAGAGACAAATGTGCATGTTACATTAGGTGGATTGGAGATGAAGACCATCTCAAATAATCTTAATCTAACAGTCATTCTGTCTATGGCCATCTTTACAGAATGCATGTTACTCAAAATGTTCTGCAGTAGACCAACACTACAGGGCTTCTTTTATAACCATAATCAGTAGGCACTCATATCAATGACATCATTAGCACAGGGAATTAAAGAGCCAGTTCACCTTATTACCGTGCAGGAGTGTCTTGTTCTATAGGTGTTCTGGGTACCTAATGTTTGGACCTCTGTTCTTGGTGACAAACTCATGCCTTCTTTTGCCTATGACTGCTTGTGTCCCCGGATTCACTCCTGGCTTGAATGACTACATCCATTCTGAATGTATGGCTTATTCAGCAACCATGTTTCGACACTTAGCTCTTTCCAACCAAGTCAAATCTATGATCGCAGACACATCTAAGTCTTTCTGCTTTCCCTTTGATGCTGTCACATTTCCTTTGTCTGCTGCTTGCTACTGTCTGCATCATGATTCCATCAAAACATATTACTTCCAGTTGATATCAGTTTGCTCTCCATTCCATCAACCAAGTGGTGACTACTCCAAGAGTTCGGACCTTGGAATCTGTCCATGAAAGGACTAAAATCCTTGAATGGAAAGAGTAAAAAATGAAGTGAGGCCGTGGTACCTTGGTTAAGCCAGGGCCAAAGCAATTGTTGGCAAGAGAGTCCACAGAATCTCTTACAGTGCTGTAATAAAAACACACTATACACACTGGTGCCAGCAAGAACAAGAAAAATACACTAGTATTTAGACTTTAGTAGAAAGTTCAAACAAGACTATCTACCAGTGTTGATTTACCAACGAATACCTTGCATTTACTAATGCTATCAATAGCAAATAAACTAAAAATATAACTCTGCCCAGATGTTGGGTAATTGTCGGCACTTTGGGCTAGTCAAATGTTTTCATCCTTTACTATGGTTCTCTGTAATTCATATCTAGCATAAAATCTTAATAAAATGCACGCAATATAAATTGATGCCTTTATTCTCAGACTTTGTGTGTTCTTAGAACAATCTGTAAAGTACCTGAAGACTGTTGGGTTTGGAACAAGTTAAAATTGGGTAAGACCAGCATCTCCCAGGTGCAGCGATTCATTCACGGTACACTTGCTTTATATGCTGAAGCACTGGTTAGCTTTTCCGTGGTTAACGCCATCATCCTCCCCAAAGATTATATTGTCAGCTAGTCTGCAGTTATCTTGGTTCTTACGCTGTTATGATTGCAAGCTGCCAACAAAGCTCCGGAGGGGAACAAGGGCTTTTGCTAAGCTGTCATAAACACACACGTAACAAAAGCCAGTACTCATTCAGTTAGACAACTCACTCCCTGCGCACGCAGCCCTCAATGCACCCAGCTTCTCTTTCATACAGACTTATCTGACTATATCAAAGTGCAGGGAGGCCTATGTTATGCTTTCCAACTAGAAGTCAGCCAGTGAACCAGACCAAGATGTTCCCTCCGACTTCTTATTGTATCAATATCATAAAATTTTCAGCAGAGCCATGAGACTGAAAACTATTTAACATAATTTTATGTGAAAGTGAATTCACTCAGAATTTAAACAGACTGGGATCAATACTTAAATGCAGTTGTAATTTTTTTTTTTATTAGAAATTTTCTGTTTTTAGAAAATAAGGCCATTTACCGATATAGTTGGAAAAAATTGTATGCCGATTTGCCTACTGTGCCCCTCCTTCTCTATGCTTGTGGCTGCATGTAGCCATTACAAGTGTGGGACAGTTCATACATGCAGAGTCTGAATTCTCCATATACATCATGTCACTGCTTTGACTAAAATATCTTATGCTATACAAGTACATTGCTAGATCTATTGGAGGATGCAAATCTTGACCGCTGTACAGAATCCTCTATATTGTTGCCTTATTTCCTTATATATTTTTGATAAAGAATAATTTTGGAAGAGAAACTTGATTATTCAGCTATACTGACGTGATCGGCTGAGAGACAACGATACAGCTTCTATGTATACAGGACATATAGAGGCTGTATTGGAAATAGTAAACCTTTTTTGTTTTTTTGCTTTTTATAAAAGTCAATTACAAACGTCCTTAAATACACAAACAAAATTTGTTTTAAATCACAGAAAAATCCATTTAAATGTGTGCATAACCTTCAGAGCACACTTTCAGACAATACCTGAAATTAAAAAAATGCAAACTTACATTTTTGGAAACGCTCTTTAAAGTCCAAAACAAAAATCTACTCTATTTAAAAAGGTAAAACCAAAATTTCAATATAAACGTCTAAGGACCTAAATAAACTTGTAAAACGTCAAGTCTAGTTGCACATATAGAGGTCAATCCCCTTTTACCGCTTCTTAGGATCTTGTATGAAACCAATAAGACCGCTTTTACTCAGATAGTTTTCATATAGGAGGACCACCAAATTTTTGTCTTTTCATATTTCTTACAAGCATCATTCACACACACATTATATATATATATATATATATATATATACACACACACACACACACATACATACATACATACATACACACATATATATACATACACGTATAAACAAGCATGTGCATATTAACATCACGGATTCCGGTTTCTTTCTACCCAGAGGACACAGCTAAACCTGAAGTTATAAAGGAAACAGCCTGTGACCTTTAAATATGTCACAACTGTCTCTTAATTTCAGAGCACTGCAATAAAGACAAAGCCTAAGGTAAAACTAATGCTAATGGACTCTCAAAGTGCATTAACAGAAAATCCCACTTAATGTTTGCCTGGAACGATTTAGAAACTTCATTCTGTTCTGTATGAAGATATTTTTACTTTTTATATTTCATTTTAACGCTGTCTGACGGAGTGAAGGAGTTAATGCAAGGCTGGAGTATGCAATAGCGTAATGGTATTACAAATGATAAATGAGCGCACCGTGTGGCATATAAATCGATAGCTTCATTAGTTAATATAGTGAGATACTGTAAGGGTTGCTGCCCTCCTCCCTTGTCAAAGTAAAGGATCAGTAGCGCAGAATCTGCAGTGAATTAGAAGCTGCTGTTCATTAATTCCACACACTTCACTAATTTCTGGTCTTCTGACCTAACAACATTAGCTCAGTATTGTAAATATGGAAGATTCACAGTGACTTTACCGCGCAAGTCCCAACCCAGAGACATCACAAGATTATGAAATGCTATAAAGCGTCGTTGTTGTGACTATCGCAGGGAATCCGATGGTAATGTATTTACACGTGATAGGATATTGTACCGCACCGGGAAAAATTAAATGTGGATGATGTAAGAGACTACAATCTGTGTACAGTGCGGTGATATATGTTGGTGATATATAGGTAATGAGAAATAATAATTAAAAAATGACTGGACTTTAAAACCGGGAAAATTGCAATCAGTAACTGTGTTAACTCTTAGGAAAAAGAATATCTTGAGCACTATTTTGTATGTTGCCCCCTCCTCAAAAAAAAAAATAAAATAGGAAAAAAGGGCACATTATTAATGTGTGTATAGTTAGTGAACACTAGAATTACTTACTCAACATAGTAAGTCCCATATTGCGGGTCCTCTATCTTCTCCCAGCCATATGGAAGCTCTGCAAAACAAATATAAGTAATGATGTTCTGCATATTTATCTAAACACCCATAATGCACCATATTCTGCAATTCTCAGCGTACATTTAGTGACAACGACTGCCTAAAGAACAACAGCTGCTTGAAGGAACGTCAAGGTGAATACAGCCAATATACACCCTTAATCAACGGAGAAACATGAAAGATAGTGATGAGAATATTAATTATTTTGTATCTGCACAGCTACGTAGCCTTCACTCCAAGGATACGCATCGAGAATTCGGCATCCATTGCAGAATGAAGGAACGGCCAATAAAGTTAATATCAATAAGTTCCCCTTCTGTGATATACCGATACATTATGATGTAAGCAGTGATAAATAAACCATCTGGGATAGTAAATATACGCCGGACACATGGCAGGGCAGAGCTCTGCGATCTTAAGTGACTGTAACAAGAATAAATAGGTTGTTTGTTGCGGACGGCACTGCGAGCGAACAATCGCCGTTCAGAGCGTTAGATAGACTGCGACTAATTATTAAATACAGATAAGCACAATATGACACGTAGCCTGCTGGCTGCGTACACTGAATCATCATGTTCTACAGAGCTTTGAAGATTTCGCTCCCAATGCCTTGGGTCGGCGTTACTTAAATGTACATGATGTTCTAGCACAGCTGGGCGGGAATGCTAATTCTGGTCGGGAAATTACATCAGCTTTGACTAGCAATGGGTTGCACAGCTGCGTTATCACCTCACATTGTTTATGGATGGAAATTGTCCTATTACAAAGAGATGCAAAGTTCCCTTCATTATTTCGGGTTGATTATTAGATATAAATCGACACAGAAAGTGACATGACGTATGAACTCAAGAGAGCGTGCGCTTACATGGGACCGAGAGGTTTAGATCCCCAACAGGGTTATTCTGATATTAAAGGTCGTAAATTTGCAGCCCCAGCAAGAAAAGCAAACCACATGATCTTTACAGTATGATGCGACGTCACATATGCACTGCTGCCTGCTCTGATTTGTACCGGATACGATTTATTTCCCCAGAAACAGTGACACTCGTGTCCATGGGTTGTGTCCAGTACTCCAGCTTTTCTCCATTAACTTAACCACAACTTATTGACCCGGGTAGCAGTGAAACAAAAAATCAGACCCTTTTGTCTAATCACGTATAACTCCTATAAGTCCATAGACATACAATATATATCGGTGAAAATTGACAATGTTGGACTATATCAGAAGTTGTAGCTCAAATCTCATAACAGGTGAAAGATCTACCAAAAACAAGGTCAGATTGCCCAGAGGTACAAGTGTAGCAATCTGTACCCTGACTTATAACACATTAAAAGGGGTTGTCCAGTCATAAGAAATTGATGGCCTATCCTCAGAATTAATTTTGTGGCGCATGGACGGCCAGGCATGCACCTAATTTATTAAGAGGCGTGTTCCGGTGGTTAATAAATTAAATTTATTTAGATTAAAACAGACTAAGACAGTCTTAATAAATTGCTCCTGCTGTGGCAACAAACTTTAAAGGGGTTGTCCCAAGATTTCGGCCTCATGCACACGACCGTGCAGTATTTACAGTCAGTAAATACTGCACGGATGGCATGCGGAGTGTCACCCACATTTGCGGACAGTGCTCAAAGTACTAAGTATATGAGCACGGTCCGTAAATGCAAAAAAAAAAATAATAGGACATGTCCAATCTTTTTTTGGATCATTTCTACGGCCCGGAAACACACCCCTAATTATACGGAAAGGTGTCTGTGGCCGATAGAAATGAATAGGTCAGTATTTTATCCTCGGTTACGGATTCGTAATTGCGGATAAAAATTACGGTCGTGTGCATGAGGCCTAACGACAGGACAGGTGTAAACATACTGATCGGTGGGGGTCTGAGTGCTGGGACCCCCTCTGATCACGAGAACGGGGGTCCCTTTCCTCCAAATGGATAGAGAGGCGGGTCGCGCATTGCCTCATGCACTGTCTATGGGACTGCCGGAGATAGCCACGTACAACGCTCGACTATATCCGGCTGTGCCACAGAGAATGAATAGAACAGCAGGGTGATAGCGCAATCTGCCGCTCCATTCATTCAGAGGAACAGGCTCCCCGTTCTCGTGATTGGTGGGGGTCCCAGTGGTCGGACCCCCACCGATCAGCATTGTATCACCTATTCTGTGGTTAGGGGATAACATTTAGTCTTGGGACAACCCCTTTAAGTGGATATGAATGAACACTCCTAAAGTTTTACGTGAGAAAAGATGAGAAATTAATACATGAATTTTTGATAGATTTTGGAGAATAGCGATATCTTAACTTTGTTTAATCAAATTCACACTAAAGGGAATATGTTCATTTTAGTTTCATTAGTTAAAGTTATTAGTCTTGAAGGGAATTTTTTTTATGTTGTATTATATTAAATTATATGAAATTTTTTAAACTTCTCTGATACTGGAAACACATTTGTTTCCAGCACGGTCTGTATAGATAGTGCAGCAGTGTGTGTGCGCTTTATGGCAGCTGCAATGAATGGGAGTTAGTAGACAGAAATAACAATAGACTATTAGAGGCTCCAACAAGTGATGAAGTACAGCCCACTTCCCCAGGCATTCGGGAGTGGCAGGGTAGCGGATACAGAACCTTATCTGTGTATAATATTGTTATCCTGCCTAGTCTACACCTTCAGCTGTACCATAAAGCGGTCATTCAATCCCCTGCCCTCTGAGGTCCCTGTTCTAGGCTACCCAGCAAAGCTGACCAGTGAGCTGCAGTAATGGTCAGTTTATTGTAAACACTCTAGTGACTGGTGTGAAAACTTGAATATTTCAATATATTTTTTGATATGGTTAGTCACATAAAAATAAAAAAACATTTAAAAAGTAAAAGATATTTTTAAAATATAATTTTTGGATGATACATTTATTTTAATTTGCCATTGAGCACAATACAACAAAATCCAACAAACGACAATTTAAAGTCCTTACCTCCATCGTCACAGTCTTCTGGAGCTTTGGCTTTCTTGCACAGCCTAGGATCCAACCATGTTGTTGTTTTAGTGTTGTGGCTAATAGTAGTAAAATTAAAATTAACAACGGACCAAAAATAAACATCAGGAAAAAGTCTAGATATATAATTGCTATAGTTTGGTATACCAAACCAAAACAGAACCAGGCACATAATTACATTTTTATCTATGGATATTAACTTACTCAATGAAATAGATCATTCCTGCGTCAGTGTAGGCCATTTCCCAGTTCTTTGGAAGAGGTTCCACATTTTCACCTTGAGTTAAGTAATTCCGGAAGTCCATAGTACTGTTTGTCTGGTTGTAGCTTGGCACCGTTTTTCCCCATTCTGTAGATTCCGGCCTGTCTCTAAGATCTGTTACAATCACATAGATAGTGAATGGACAGAGAGACACGCATTAATATGTCTTAATCATTATTATTTTTTTTAAATAAAACCTAAAGATACAGTAATATGCCAGCTCGGATTATTA
Organism: Rhinoderma darwinii; assembly: GCF_050947455.1. NCBI lineage: Eukaryota > Metazoa > Chordata > Amphibia > Anura > Rhinodermatidae > Rhinoderma > Rhinoderma darwinii. The sequence continues at coordinate 360,505,560 of NC_134688.1, forward strand.
CATTATAAGAAATTTATTGTATTCTATTTCAACTACTCTGTGATAAATATTATATTATTTTATAACAAGGATGATTTTTATTATTTTATATATATTATTTATTTACTGAAACTTCTATGAAATTCTCTTTTTAGGGTACTCCGGGATCTTCTCTCTGTTGTATAAACCAACAGGATATAAGTCTCACCTGCACTTCCACTACTGCCATTCACAGCCTCTCTTTCCTCATCCTCCTCTTCTTCCGGGAGAGAAGAATCTGTACGCTGCATCTTACTGACAGATGTGGTTCTTTTCCGTGTAGTCTCTGTGTCAAAGTCTCCATCAAAAAGTACCCCATCCACTGAATCGGGCTGGAAGGGGCTAGGCTCAGCGGGAGGCTTAGGAGTGCCATAGAAATTGCCTACGTTGACATATAAGATAAACAGCCATGAATTGTTTGCTTATAATAGCCCCCTATAAAGTTACATTTAATCACCTAGAAATTTAGGTAAGCTATCAAATATTCCATATTCCCTATATTTTACTTTGTTTTTAGAATTTAAATCCTGTTGTGGAACCTGTAATAAAATTGTTGTAGGCATTGGACCTCCAAGTACCACCATTAATAATATTGATTTAAATAAATTATTTCAACTATCTAATTAGAGGTATCTAAGATCGCAAAATCAGATTGTGAATTCTGATAATCGACATCAGTAGTAAAAACGTGAACTGCAATAGATTGACTTATGTCATTGTTGTACATCAAGCCATGAAAAATCTTTTTCACGGAACAAAACATTTGTATTAAAAATGATCTGAGCACAAAATGTCATTTGACGTGAAATCTGTCTCCTTCCACTACAGCGATAGACGCTGGCATCTGTACGTAATTATCTTCTTAACTGTTCGGCAACCTTAAACAATTGCATCACATTTGTTACACGAACATTCATCTGCTTTACATCCATCCGCAGTAGAACGAGATATTTAATCCCACTGCAGTTTTCTCCAGAAAAAAAAAGAGACAACAAAATGGTGCAGCGCGTTCTAATTCTTTCTCCACATGTTACAAATATAAACATACACTCCATGACTGTGCTAGGGGACAATAAATCCAATTTCTGCGTGTGTACATAGGTAATGAGCTCAACCTTTCCAATGCGTAGCGGAAAAGAACAAACACGTCTGACCATAATGTAATAAAGAGGAGTAGGATTCTTCTCGCAGCAACTCAACATTCATTTTGGGAACGAGGATGACAACAATGAATAAAAGGACTGATTTGGTAATGCCGCTATGGACAGAGACTGTGTCCTAGATCCATAAGCCGTTTTTATTTTCTCCTTGTTTCTGCTATATTCCAAAAAAACATACTGACAGATTAACTGATTTTCCATGACACGTGTATGTGCGTGTGATTAGAACCCCAACGAAGACAGACACTCATGCAAATGTCGTCATTCTCTGTACAACACCACTAAATAGCTTAGCGCTATAAGTAAACAATAAAAACACAGACATAAATCTGTATAGGATGTTAGGGAGATTAAATGATTTAATACGGAGAAGCACACTAGGCTCAGCATAGATTTAGTATGACATATCTGCAAGGATAACGGAACCTGTCACCAGAAAAAGGTCACTCTACTTTATGGCATATTACAGATGTTCGAAAAGCTCTGAGCTAAGAAACTGCAATTGTGCAAAGTGGATTTGATTCAATCATAAGTGACTTTACAGACTTAGCAAGCTGAATATACACCTGTGAATTATCATCTAAGATTATTGCAATATTCATAACAGATCAAACAAGTGATAACCAAAAATTGGTTGAAAAACTAATCTGCTGGATTGTTTGGTCTGTGTTTTCTTTTTAATCCAGCCAAAAATCGACTTTTCTCTAGTCATTGTCAGTAATGTTTGTAATACTCATTTCACAAATATGTAATTGTATGACAAACTGGTCATAGGACATTGGACAGCTTAAGTTATCCATAGATACTGGACTTTTGCTGCAGAATCATGCCTTTTTGGTGGGAACTGGTAACATTTTAATACTTATGGGTATAGTAGGCCTTGCCTTAGGTCTGATGTTGAGATAAAATACACCAACAAACAAGTCACTGAAAGTATTAGTTTCTATGGTCCATTATACCAACAAGTACACTATATAGACAAGAGCATTGGGACACATACACATTACACCTCAAGGAGCTTTCATTACACTCCATCATAAATCCATAGACCTTAATATGGAGTTTGTCCCCCTTAGCTGCTAAAACAGCTTCCAGTCTTCTGTGAAGGCTTTCTACAAGATTTTGGAATGTGTCTCTGAGCATCTTGCCCATTCTTCCAGAAAAACATTTGTGGGGTCAGACTCTGATGATGGATAAGAGGGCCTGGCTCAATCTCTGTCCTATTTTATCCCAAAAAGTGTTCCATGGGACTGAGGTCAGGGCTCTGTGCGGGTCAGTCAAGGTCTTCTACACTAAACTCACCCAAGGCCTTTATGTACCTTGCTTGGTGCACTGGGGCACAGGCATGTTGGAACAGAAAAGGGCCTTCCCCTAACTGTTCCCACAAAGTTGGAAGCATACAATTGTGCAAAGTGTCTTGGTATACTAAAACTTTAAGATTTCCCTTCACTTGAACTAAGGGGCCCAGGCCAAGACCTGAAAAACAACCCCAGAGCATTATCCCTCTTCCACCAAACTTTACAGTTGGCACAATGCAGTCAGGCAAGTAATGTTCTCCTGGCATTTGCCATACCCAGACTTGTCCTTCAGAATGGCAGATAGAGAAGTGTGTGTCGTCAGAACATGTTTCCAGGGCTCCAGAGTCCAGTGGTGGCATGCTTTACACCAGGGCTTTGGCATTTTTAAGCACACAGGCCCACGCAGGCCATACGCAGCTGCCAGTGTTGGGCTGTGGTACATGTGACCACCTTTCAGCTATACAAGAGGGAGATTTATTAAAATAGGTGTAAATGAAAAGGGGAATAGTTCCTGATAGCTCCAACTCATCCACTGCTTTTCCACGAGAATAATGAACATGCTCGTTATTCTAGCGGATTTTTTTTGTATATAGTGCCCCACATATAGCCCCCCAGTAGATGGTACCCCACATATAACCCCCCTGTAGATAGTGACCCAAATATAGCCTCCCCTGTAGATTATGCCCCACATATAGCCTCCCCTGTACATATTGCCCCACAAATAACCCCCCTGTATATGGTGTCCCACATATAGCCCCCGGTAGATAGTGACCCACATATAGCCTCCCCTGTAGATTGTGGCCCACATATAGCCTCCCCTATAGATTGTGGCCCACATATAGCCTCTCCTGTAGATTGTGGCCCACATATAGCTCCCCTGTATATAGTGCCCCACATATAGCTCCCCCCGTAGATAATGCCACTCACCCTTTTACGTGGAAAAACCCCCCAAAAAAACAACAACTTTACATACTCCCCTTGTTTCCCATTCCCACATCGCCCTGTGTCAATGCAGGCCTGCTCTCTTCTGAGCAGATCTGCTGGGGCTGAACAATGGCACTGATTTGCAGGGCAGGATGACTTGCCCCGTCAATCAGCACCTTTGAACAACGGAAGCAGTGCGATGCCGTAATTGCGCTGCTAGCATCGTTGAAAGGCGCTGATTGGCGGGGCAAGTCTTTCTGCCCTGCCAATCAGCGTCATTCTAAGGCAGGTACAATTGGTGCAGGAGGGCGTGGCGGTGGCTGGTTTCAGTGGCGCCGCCGCCCAGTGCCGATTCCAGCTTTTCTGCAGCCTGCAGCGAAAATTTAAATGGCGCCCCCAGATCTTGATTGGCATTCCCTGGACTGTTCTACATTACTACCAGCCTTCTCCATTGCCTTGCACTTCCCTGGCATGGTAAAGTACAGCGAAGAAGCCGAGCAGAGTACAACTCGCTGAACGGTGCGTGCTCATGGAGTACAAGGCAATGGTGCATCCAAGAAAGTTAGAGGAGACTGGTAATGATGTATAACAGCCAGGGGGATGTCAACCAAGCATGGAAAGGTGGGTTTGCAGTTAGGACTGTGTGACTCTACGGGATAGTGGCACCGACCCATGTCCCTTTGTAGAGTAATTAGAATATAGCATGCACTATATTAAAAGTTGATTTTATAGATTTTGCTGTATCTGAAACAAACATACAGGGGAATGTTAGGAAATATTGTCAGGTCATCCATTTCTGCATGGTGGTGGTTCAAGTGGTTAAAAACTACCAGACAGGTTCCGAATAAAGATACAATGAATTGCAATAATGACATCTGCTCTGCATTTTCGTATTATAAATATATCCTATATAATTACAGTACCGGAACCAAGCTTAGTACATATATACATCACCGGAACAAAGCTCATACATGTATACACAGTACCAGAGCCTAACACACACTCACACTCAGAACCAAGCTCAGTACATATATACAACACCAGAACTAAGCTCAGTACATATATACAACACCAGAACTAAGCTCAGTACATATATACAGCACCAAAACAAAGCTCAGTGCATATATACAGCACCAAAACCAAGCTCAGTGCATATATACAGCACCAAAACCAAGCACAGTACATAAATACATTTCAGTACAGAGATCATTTGCAAAGTCAGGTTAGCCGCTTCCAGTATGACCTGAACAAAGGTACTGTTTTCCTGGGAGTTGCTTATACCCCCCAAAAAAATAGTACTCTCCACCATCTGTACAGATCATACAGTAATAATTAGGCTTTGTTGACACCTGCGTCAGGGTTTCGTTCATGGGTTCCGTCAGACCTTTCCGTCAGGGGAACCCACAAACGGAAATCAAACGGAAACCATAGCTTTCCGTTACTATTACCATTGATTTCAATGGTAACGTTTCCGTTGCTAATGGTTTCTGTTTGTCTCCGTTTCGCAAGGTCTCCACCTGTAATCTATCACATCTAAGTAACTTAGAGCCTGTTCACATCAGCGTTGGGTTTCCGTTGAGGGGTTCACTCTGAGGTTTCCGTCGGGTAAACGCCTCAACGGAAAGGAAAACGGAAACCTTAGCTTCCGACGGAAACCTCAGACAGAACCCCTCAACAGAAAGCCAATTCTGATGTGAACAGGCCCTTAGATGTGATCTATTACAGGTGGATCCTGCGTGTCAGAGACACACAGGACACGCTGACACTTTATCAGTCAGTCAAACATGTCAGAAGTTTGGAATAGTGGGGGTCCGAGCACCGAGACCCCCTCTAATCGCTAGAACGAAGCATCTGAAGCGCTCTTTCGGAAATAAAGGTATGAGTGTGCAGACTCAATAGAAAGTCTATGAGCCCGTACTCCAATACATCGGCTTTCCGGAAAAAGTCGAACAGACACTAAGCGGCTGAGTGCTCACACGAGCACTTCAGCTGCTTTGTTCCATAAATTGGTGGGGGTCTCAGTGCTCGGACCCCCACCATTCCAAACTCCTGACATGTCACTATGACATGTCAGAAGTTTGTCAAACGTTTAGCTACAATTTAATGTCTGCCAAAAACGGCATGGACATTAACAATCATTTGAAAACTGCGCTGACTTGTGGGAATGCAGCATGTTGATGTGGTTTGCAGCTGTATCGTTGTAAGACAGAAGCTACTATATGTATATACTGTACGGGTATGTTCACACAGGGCGGATACTCTGTGTAAAAGTACACAGCATATCCGCCCTGTGCGCCGCAGGGCATTCCGGCTGAAAAACCGCACCAAATTCTGGTGCAGTTTTTCGGCCAGGAATGGCCGCTGCGGAAAACTACGCAGAAAAAAAATAAATGGATACTTACCATGGCGACGCTTCCCTCCTACATCCTGCAGCCCTGGGATGATGTTTCATCCCATGTTACCACAGCAGCCTGCGATTGGCTGCAGCGGTCACATAGGACGAAACGTCATCCCAGGAGGCCGGCCGGGACAAAGAAATAGAATTCTAGGTAAGTATAAGATTAGACATTTTTCCTGAGTTGCGGTATTTTTGCGGTGGAATCGCTGCCTTTCCGCCACAAAAAAACACAACATCTTTTATTTGCTGCGGGTTTTAGCTCCCCATTGAATTAAATGGGTAAAACCCGAAAAACAAATAAGAAGCGTTTACGCAAATATAATTGACATGTTGCGGATTAAAAAAACGGACTGTATGTCAATTTCGGAGCTTTTTTTCCGCTCATCGTGTAGGTGAGATTTGTTCAAACCTCATCCACTCTGCTGCTACTGCATTAGGGCTTGTCCACACGTAACGGAATTGCTGAGTATTTTCCATCCGGAATTGCGGATGGAAAATACGCAGCAGAATACAGTAGCAGCAAAGTGGGTGAGATTTATCAAATCCCATCCACACTCTGCATAAAATTTCTGACCAGAAATTGACCTGCGGTGCGAATTTTTTGTACTACAGCATGTACATTCCTACTGCGGAAAGTGGACTGAATTGTTGCCTTTTTCAGTGGAGATGTCACCATGTCCCAGCATTGAGAAAAACGCAGCAAAATACGCACCATTTTCTGCAGCAAAAAACGCAAGAAATGGTGCTGTTTTTCCACAGCAGAATTTCTGCTAGTTTCTGCAGCATTCCCGTTGGAAGTCAAAGGCTATCCGCTGCGGCAAAAACGCACCAATTCCTACGGTATTTGCAACAAAAAATAGTACATAAATTGCTGCGTTTTTCTCAATGAAAAAACGTAGCGATTCTGCACACTTTCCGTAGCAGGAATTCACATGCCGTGCTCCGTAAATTACGCACCGCAGGTTAATTTCGGATCGGAAATTTTACACAGCGTGTGGAAAAGATTTCTTAAATCTGATCCACTATGCTGCTACTGTATTCTGCAGCGTTTTTTCCGTCTGGAAAAAACGCGGCAATGCTGGAGCGTGTGGACGAGCACTTACCACAACGAAATCCATTGGTTAAATCTCCAGTATTTAAACTACAAGTGAAATAAACACAACAGCTATAGCATTCTCCACTATATAAATATATATATACATATACACACACACGTGCACATCAAACACGCTATATATATATATATATATATATATATATATATATATATATGTTGCCACCTCATAGGGGTCGCCTTGTCGTGGCAGGTGGGCTCACACAATTTGATCAAAATGTGCGCTAAGAACCTCCCTATTGTACGTAGATTTAGCAGTAATGCATAATTATTTAGATTTAGTGGCTTAGGCAGCATTAGTGCTAGCAGTGTGCTGTCGCAATTTTCTTGTGTGCTATATATATATATATATATATATATATATATATATATATATATATATATACACATATACGTATACACACACACGATCTGGTGGCTGCATAGTAGTCATCGCCAGAGCATGCCTCAATTACGGACTGCGGATTAGGAGTTACAAATAGATTTCTCAAAAACAGTTCTAAACAGGTAAGTGAAACTTTGGAAGGTAATAGAGTTCAATAACACTGGCCGAAAGTAGAATTCTTTTAATTGGTTTATGTCCGAAAAACAAGTTGAGAATACATTTTTTCCTATACTCAAATTGAAGAGGGGAAACTAGTACCGCACATTTACAATATTTATCAATAAACATAATTTTGATCAAATTATATAAGCCCACTTGCCACTTCACGGCGACCTCCTTTAAGTGGGTCCCTACTCTATTGGTTGCAGTACCGCATGACGGCACACTCCACAAAACCGCACCCGCAGAGGGAGTAACCCAGAAGCACCCCTGCTGCCAGGCCAAGCCACCTTGGCTCTGGGCCACGTCCCCCACAATTGCAGCACCACAGCAACAGACAACACAACAAGTGAAAAGATGGTATTAACTCACCTTTAGATGCGCCCCCAGTGGCCAACTGAGAGCACAAGAGCAAAAACTCTTATGAACCACAACATCTTTTCACTGCAGGTGCGGTATTGTGGTGGCGGCCGCCATGCAGTGCTGCAACCAATAGAGTAGGGACCCACTTAAAGGAGGTCGCCGTGAAGTGGCAAGTGGGCTTATACAATTTAATCAAAATGTTAACAAAGAACCCCATGTTCATGTTTATTTATTAATATTGTGGCTCTGCGGTCCTTAGTTTCTCCTCTTCAGATTCACTGCATGTTTTCCTATGTCAGATGGAAAAAGGTCCTCTCTAAACAAATAAGCTAGAAAAATAGGCTTTTGTCTTGGGGTTAAAGTGAGATGTGAAAAATCTGCGTAAGCAGGATATGTGAACTTTACCGAAAATAATGGATAGTTAGGGGCTTCTTACTCCCTGATCTCTGTACCACAGTTATTGGCACTTGGCCAAAGATACATGTAGAGAAACTCTTGTGTGCACGAAGTCACTTGTCATTTGCTCGACGTGCTCTATCTACTGCGTGTAACCCAATGCATTGCTCAGTAAACCATATATACTCACATTCAAAGGATTTTGGGTCATATGGTCACTATAAACCCCCAATTTCAGTCTTTTATATAGACATTAAAAAAATAAATCTATGTTCTGATATCTGCATGCAGGGCGCATGGGGGTTTCAAATTCCAAATGTTTAGCCTGCAAATTAAAAGTAAATCTGACTACTGATGTATGACCACATGTACTAGGAGGTTAACCTTCAGAAGAATGCACATGTATACTCTTGTCCAATATGTATTGCATCCAAATATTAACAACATGGTACAATTTTCTCCCCACAGACAGATTTTATTTTAGCGCAGTTAGGATTTTGCTATGGAGGTGGATGATGCGAAGATTACTGCTTCTTGTAAAAGAACAGTGTTTCAAATGATGAAAAAGGTACACGGCAATCCCTCGAAGACCCAACGTACACAATAAAAGAATAAAAGATAATGGGACTAGTACGTTAAAGAGAATACGAGAGACCTTTATAAAGCACTGATCCTTGAAGCCTAAGTCCTCCAATGCTACACCTTCCTTAGTAACATGTATAGAATGCAACATGAAAAACGATTATTATCCTGCAGCACCCCTCTAACCGGGCACGTCTTATACAATACACGATAATGAGCCAATCTTCACAGCCTTTAAAGAATGACAAAATTGCACTACAATTCACATCATAACAAAGACCATAAAGTATGAGCCACATAATTAAAAGTTTCCAAAAGTAGTGGGGAAGAAAAAAAGAAAAACTTTCGCCAATTTTGGAAATAGAATGCTTCTGCAGTGTAGATAGACGGAAGATTTAGTGTAACTACACTTGACCTGTATTCCATGCACATATATCATCCCATACTTCAAAAGAATTCCATTGGCTAATCGAGATATATTTGATATAACTGAACTCATGGAGTACTCACATCCCCTAATAAGAGATGAACTAATTTAAAGGAGCACTCAAACTGATAAACTGTGTTATGTCTCGTTGTAGGACCCGAGGCGGATTCAAAGAGCACCACTGAGAAGATCCCTGTGTCATGCACCTCCCCCTCAGGCCCTGCACTATGCATAACACTGTATCAGTTTTACCCAGAGCTCCTTTAATAGACTAATTTCATCACTTTGTGATTCAGGTATACAAAAAGACCAGATACCATTACGCCGGTTTCACACGAGCATAATAGATACATTTTTGTGCCTGTATTACAGCTGCAAGTCCCAGCCCTAACACGTGTCTAATGACCCGAACTTACAGCCTCCGGGATGCCTATAAAGTAGCTATATTACGGCCATCTGAATGAGGTCTTAACCGGATTTTTGGGACTGTAGCTTTGGTGTACATACTTCTTCTCTTTGCAGGTAAATCACTGTAAGGCCTCGTTCACACATCTGCGTTGGAGGCTCCGTTAGGGGCCATCGTCGCAGATTCGTCTGAGATTACCGGAGACAATAGCACAGAATGCTGCGCTATTGTCTCCGGTAAGATCACGGACACCCGACGGAACCAATTAAAGTCAATGGGTTCCGTTGGCTGCCGGTGGTGTCCTTTCTGCACAGAACCGTTGATTCCGTTAATCTCTTATTCTGCTCATCTGACTAAGAACAACAACAGAGCACACCGACTCAATGAAGCCTAACTCTTGTAGAAAGCACTAAGAGTGTGTTTCACATCAGCGTTGGGCTTCCGTTCATGGGTTTCATTTGACCTTTACATCGGAGGAACCGATGAATGTAAAGTCTAAAGGAAACTATAGCTTCCATTTGTATTACCATTGATTTCAATGGTAATACTTCCGTTGCAGTTGATTTCCATTCCGTGAAGTTGCCGTTTTGTTTTTTTCAGAAACAATAGCTTAGTAGACTATGGAAAGGTTGAACGGAACCGATGAATGGAAGCCCGACGCTGATGTGAACAAGCCCTAATGTAGAGCAGCTAGAAAAGTAGTAAATCGAAGTATATGTTTTTAGTGTAAATCTTTTTAGATAATTCATCATGTTGCTAGCTTTCTGTGATTGGTGAGGTGTCCATCTCTTTTCAAACCCATAATTTCAGATTATTTGAGGTCATCCAATTAATATTGATTTCTCTTTATGCTTGTATAAAATTGGTCATGTCATTCTATAATTTAAACTTGCAACAACAGAGACAACGGTTAGTATAACCTTTATTTCTCACTGTGATTTACATTTGTATACTCTGGAAAGGAAGGGGGTTTGGGAATTACAATCAGTACACTTTCCCTTTTCCAGTCCCTAATCCTTTTACTTGGAAAAATGAAATAAAATAATTTACAAAAAAGGTAATTCATCACGTTAGATTCCCTGGAAAATCTTGAAAAGGGTTGGTTGAATCCCAGGAGGCCAATATTCCTAGAAGTTTGCTACTGGAGCCTAAATGTTATGGGTTAGTTTTCTATTCCTGTCTATGAAGGTTCTTAATGCAAGACCCGTCAAATGAAAGGATAGGCCATCAATAGCAGATGGGTCGGGGTCCAACTCCCGGTCATTGGCGTAGCTATAGGGCCTGCACTTGTGACTGGGCTCCTAAGCCTGGGGGGGCCACAGGGCCCCCGTTGCCACACAGCGCTGACTGCGTTCAGGCTGTGGAGGCAGCTATGTGGGGCATTATACTGTGTGGGGGTATCATACTGTGGGGGGCAGCTATGGGTGGCAATATACTATGGGCAGTTACAGGGAGCATTATACTGTGGTGGTTAGCTATGGGGAATTATATTGTGTGGGGGCAGCTATGAGGGCATTATACTGTGTGGGGTAGCTACAGGGAACATTATACTGTGTGGGGGGCAGCATTATACTGTGTGGAGGCAGATATGGGGGCATTATACTGTGTGGGGTAGCTACAGGGAACATTATACTGTATGGGTGTCCGTAGGTGTTGGGGAGGGTCAAAACTGAATTCTTGCACCAGGGCCCATGAGCCTTTAGCTACGCCCCTGCTCCCTCTACCGCCACCGATCAGCTGTTTTAAAGGGGGTGCAGCACTCGTACAAGCGTTGCTTCCCCTTCATTTCTACTTGCTCACTGTGAATCGTCAATATACATGTAGCAGCGATTTACAGGTATTTTAGCCTTCTTCTCCCATTTAAGCGGATGGGAGAAGGCGGCTGCAATACCTGTGAATTGCTGCTACATCAGTGTCGAGGACTCACAATGAACAAGTAGAAATGAAGGTGAAGCAGCGCTCGTATGAGCGCTGAAGCCCCTTCAAAACAGCTGATTGGTGGGGGTCCTTGGAGTCAGAACCCGACCCATCAGCTATTGATTATAAAGGGGTATTCCCATCTTAAGTGATGATATACCGCTGAGATATGCCATCACTTTATAATTTGTGGAGAATAGACTGCTGGAAGTCACAGCACAAAAATGCAGAAGCCTCTTCTCTGCAAATCGCTGGTTGCTGCATATGGGCAGGAGTGACGATAGGCAGGGAAAAAGTTTGGAGCATTTCTGAGGATTCCCACTCTTTAGGAAGTGATTACATATTTAGTGATATGATCTCACTTTGCCTAGTGAAAAAACTCCTTTAAAATGTAGTACAATAGTTAGTAGTTAAATACAATAATCTGTACCAAATAGAACTTCAGATATTTATTTTTTTGTGTTTGCTATTGGGCATAAGAACATTTAAACCTATCCAGATATTGATATTCTGGAAGATTTTTCAATACACAAAATGTGTAGTTTCTAAGCGGATGCTTGGCAAATAAGCGTGGTTTATCATCAGCTTTATATTGTAGTAAATGTGCCCGAATTTGCAAAAATAAGAACAAATCCCCTATAAAACCCATAAAATAAAGTGGTATTGCTATAAAAACGAGCGGTAAGCGGATGCAATCCAAAACTTGGCAGTGGGAGAAGGAAATGTTCCCTGTAGAAATTAAGTAACTGTAAACATGCACATAGATTTTAAGAGACTGCGGGAGGAAATCAATTTAGGAACCATAGATACTGTAATTTTCTTCTTCTGCAATTAAAATCAACCAGTAAACAAATCCATACTGCTCATTTTATATATATGTGTTCTGCCATATTTTTTATTTTGTCAGCAGTCGGGGTTAATGACAGCTCTAATGTATTCCTGGAGGCCCAGATAAGGCAGGATAGCAACACTATACACTATATACACAGATACGGCTCTGTAGGAGTGTAAGTCTATGACATTTCTCCGTCTATTATCGTCTATTCCTTTTAGCTGCCATAAAGCGCACACACGCTGCTGTACTGTCTATACAGACAATACAGGAAGGAAATGTGAATCCCAAATATGACCACCGCCAGGGAAGTTTTTTTTTTTTTTTAAATAAAATATAAATAGCTACAAAATTAAAGCAAGGACAAAGACATTATTTCTCTTTTAAACATGTACATACATCTGATTAATAATATTAAAACCAAATACATTATAAAATCCCTTTAAGTGTTACATGAAAGAGGGATATCAAAATTGACCGCAAGGCATGTAATGGTGGCAATAATGTGAGATATTAATTGATGGCCAATTCTCTTTATAGTATATTGAAGTTTGTAACACGATGTATAACCAGTCAGGATTAAGATAAGGAAAACCACTATGTCAGCACCGCACATCTAGGCCAAACTAATATAATGGGAATTTACCAATGATTAAGCTGTTTATTTTCTTCAGTTGGAGAACAAGAACGCATCCAATGTCTCCAGCATTTGCGGATCTCAACAAATCTATTTGTTGTGCTGTGGTTGAAAGAGCTATGATTGCAAAGCAAATCCCTCAAACCTCTGACCTTATCTAAACGCCCACACAAGATTTTGGTTTACTCGCACAAAAAGATTGAAACATTACTAGAACAAGCCATGTTGTCTCATCCGATTTCCCTCCCTTGTGTTAAAAGTCTGCTCGGTCGATTACAAAGCCACAAGAACACTAAACTTAACCGTAGCAAATCCAATTCCTATTGCCTCTTCCATCTATTTCCCTCCCCAAGCCAGATCTACAACGAGCGTTCTTTTTATCTCGTTCACCCTCAACAGGTCACGTCTGATTACTTCATGGGTAAAGTGGATGTGATTCATAATTACATTTCCGACCTTCCAACATCATCTCAGCTACTTCTAAATCCTCTTCAATCACCTTTGAGCTACAGCTTAAGATGCAGATGGGTCACAGAGCCTCTAATCCTATCCATTATTCCTTGTTCCCTACAAGCTATTATTTATCCCCCTTGGTCCACATGCCCATAATTTCCTCTAGTTATGAAACCGTACAGACAACTGACGTATACGCCCAACAAAGGCTGTAATGAATGCCTAATCCGTCACTCATAGGCTATAATGGTGTCCATTTAACAAATACATCGTGACCCTTTTCATGAGATATACGTTAAATGGATAACATTATAGTCTGTGGCTGACGGATGCCACTGTTAGCATCCCTGACCCATAGGCTATAATGGCATATGTCATGACGAATAGGTCATGAAAATCGATTGAAAAGCCCATGACATATAATATGACTGTGACAGATGCCATTCAGTAAATGTCAAACAATGGAATATCACAGCACCAGATATATGATTATATGGGAGCAAGCCTCAAGAGAACCTGATCCAAAGTCCTTTGATGTAACTCAAACAAAGAGTCGAGACAGCAAATCCCAAAACATTAGGAATTTATTCACCCAAATAATAATCTATTTAGATGCCATGCAGTGGCAACAGTTACCCATAAGCTTCCATGTTAAAAATGTATACTTTTTATACCGGTTGCCTCTGAATAGGATAACGCAGTCTGCTACGCTATTCTATCCAGCACAAAAAGGTAGACCCAATGCATACTAGCTAAACAAAAGAACACTAATGGGAGCCTATCGGTACGCACTGGAAACTTTCCTGGCGCATACGTCAAATGTACAGGGAAATCGCAGTTCAAAAGGGGCCTTAGTTAAAATGCAACTGGATCCACTTGTTTGTTAATGTATCATTTTTTTCTGTCTTTTTACGCAAATAAACGTTATTCTTTGAATAATCAAAAGTTTCATATACCTTTTGTTTCACTTTCTCATGCTCTTCAAGATCTCCGCTTGCAGTCATTCGATAGGAGACATTGTGGTTTACTTCCAGTGAATAAAAATCTGTCCTGGTGATGTGGTCAGGTGCATGGCTCGGAACTAATAACTTTACTGTAAATTTAACAAGCCGAGCACCTGTGTCCATCACATGACCAAATTTTCAAGATGGCTGTTCCTTTGGAACTTAAGTATTGCCAGAGGTATCTAGCAGAGATTTATGCCCCTCCCTCTATGGCACGGCTAAGCCAAGCGTTCTAGTATATGGGGGGATTTGGTGGAGACAGCTATGGCCTAAACGTGTTTAAGAACTAGATGGATATTGCCCGTTTTAATTTTCTCAGTCTAAACAAGACCAAATGATGTACCAATGTAATTTTCTGATGGTGATGGTCATGTCGTGCATCACCACTTCACAGTACGTGATTGATGTTTTATACTCATCTATTATTTTTTCCTTCTATTGTAGTCGAACTACATAATTATGACGGCCAACTCCGGTGGCTCCTGTGTTCCTTCTATTCCGCCTTTTATTAATATTGATCCCTTGGCAGTGATCCCATTACGAATGGTCTAATTGTCTCCACAAAAATTTATGGACTGGTTTTTATGTATGTATATTGTATATCCGTGTTCGATTCATCTTAGTGCCTCCCATCTGGAGCCTTTATCTTCTTTTCTAGAACAGTTGATAATCAGCCAGTCTCACAATTTCTGCACCAAGTCCTAACGCACGCGCTATAACAGTTTGTTTGATCAATTATCTCGGCAGTTCTATACTTAAACGCCATTTATACACTCATCTTTTCGCATGCGCTAAGGACGTCTTGCCACTGGTTACCTCAATGGCAACTTCTATTTGTCCGCTCCTGCGTCTGTCACATAGCAGGGGGCTCGACTGAACGCACCGCTCTTTTTGGCTGCCTCTTATGGAATCCCCACCTGTTTAGCACATCCAGCCTATTTAATAAAAGGAAATCCACGGCGCCGTCATAAGCCCCTGTACCCCTGAGGACGCTAAACATGTCGGGGGGGGGGGGCTCTTTTGAATTTTAATTCCATTCTCTGTTGCTAGACCCACCTACTTAGCAGTTATTGTAGCTACAGCGTTCTGCAGCTGTTGGCTTCCATTGCACTTTTATTCTTAAGTGCCTACCACCGTAATTACCTATCTAGCATGGTCTTATATAGATCCTATTCTAGCAGCGTGCATGGCTCATTTTAACTAATTTATGTGGTTTGTCTACTTGCTTTCATAGCCAAATAAAGATTTATAATTTAACCTGTTCAGGATAGTTGGGAAGTAGGTTTTTTTTTGCCGATTGGCATCCAGTTGCGATGTATTAATAATGTGCCCGCCAACTACCATGGTCCTTTTTTTTGTTTTTGTAATGTAATTTAGTGAATACATCATCAAAGGTGGTAGTTCGGGCCGGGACGATGCACTGTAGGCTCCAGAGGAACTTACTGCATACAGGGGATTTAGAGGCCTCCTTTTCTAGAGGTCAATAGTGTGTACAACTAGCGAACATACACCTGTACATTTTTTGCCTTGGCATATATAGTACTTACCATCATATGTTCCACTCTCTAGCAGCACCCCACTATCTTCTAAGGCTTTAAACTGATCCACAGTGATAAAATTATAATCAACACCAGGGACCTCTCCATCTCTTGGCGACCGAGTTGTACCTTAAGTGAAGAACAAAACAAAAAGTGTAGAAAAAAATATCAGAATAAAGATTAACTGCGCTGTTTGAACAACACATTAAAACATAAAAAACTTCAGATAAAGAATTGTGTCCACAGGGATTATGAAAATCAGGGGCCAAGATGAAAATCCATAAGAAAAAGGAAAAGTTAGAGAAATTCTCATTTGAGAGCGCTCTTTTCTGTGAAACTAGGGCAATGAATAATGTAGTAAGAGGGAATGCAATGAACAGACAAGTTTTTGTGAAGTCTTGGAGGCATGGCAAAGTCTAAAGGAGAACAGAATTAATTTTCAATGTTACTAAACTAACACTGTACCCATGTCATTGAGTGGGCAGGGAGTTGTTGTAGAGCACTGAGCAGGCATAAACTGTACATGGCTTTAACAGCTAAAGCTGTGCGTTCTAGCTAGATACTCATGGGTACAAAACAACTTTTACCTTCCATTACTAAAAGTGACAGCATTTTGTGACTACATTAGAGAATTACTGTACTACACGAGTGTATTATGACTCCGTGCAACCTATAAGTAGTGCAGAGCCGTAATAAAGCACCTGTAGACTTCTACCGCTTACGATTACATAGAAGAAAGAACGAGAACACAACTCTTTGGTACATCCATAAAAATCCTTATAAAGCTTTATTTGTGCATTAGGTTAAAATCCAGGGAGAGCACAGGTTAGGTGTACAAGTGCTTACGCATTTCGAACAGCACTGTTCTTACTCATAGCAAGAGTAAGAACACATTATGATTACATATGTAGGAATACGTTAGTGTTTTTGTCTTTTTTCATCTGTCAGAGCCAGAAATAAACATCTTGCCCTGCTCCATCAGATGCCGTATTATGGAGAATAACTCAAACATGGAATGTATTTTAAACTTAGCGGTATTTCCTAGTA
This sequence comes from Rhinoderma darwinii, assembly GCF_050947455.1. NCBI lineage: Eukaryota > Metazoa > Chordata > Amphibia > Anura > Rhinodermatidae > Rhinoderma > Rhinoderma darwinii. The sequence continues at coordinate 360,522,618 of NC_134688.1, forward strand.
TCTGGAAACCCCAATCTGAGTAGTTCAGGAGAAAAAAATGTTAAAAGAAAAAATAACAATTTCTGTCGCCAAAATGGGGCGATTAAAAACTTCAACTCATCCCAAAAAAAACAAGCCATAATACGGCTACGTAGACGGAAAAATAAAAAAAAATTATGGCTCTTGGTATTGGATGATAAAAAAAAAATAGCTTGGTCCTGAAAATTCAAAATAAGCTGGGTCTCAATGGACAACTGGGCATTTTTTTACTTTTTACCAACTGGGTGTTGTACAGAGGAGTGTATGACGCTGATCAATCAGTGACTAATCAGCATCCTGCACTTCTCATTGTTCCAGCCCTGCTTCTTTCATTGCACAATCACACTGGGCTGTGGATCATGCTGGGCTGGAACAATGAGATGTGTATGACACTGATTGGTCACTGATTGGTCAGCCTCATACACTTTTCTGTACAACACCCAGTTGGTAAAAAGTAAAAAAAAAACGCCCAGTTGTCCATTGAGAAACTCATTAGCATAAATCTAAACTAGCTCATAACTTGCTAAAAAATGATCGTTTTTCAAAATAAAAACCACTGCTGTTATCTACATTACAGCGCCAATCATTCTGCCCCGCCAATCAGCGTCATTGGACGATGCTCGTTCAGCTCCTGCAGACCCGCTCAGAAGAGAGCATATCTGCATTGCCAGCGAACAGCGTGGGAATGGGTTCATGTGAGTATGTAAAGTTTTTTTGTTTTTTTTCTCATAAAACTGTTAATGGCATTATCTATAGTGGGGGCTCTATCTACAGGGGGGTTGTCTATATGTGGGCCACTATATTCAGGGGGGTCTATATGTGGGGATGTCTGGACCGGAGGGAGAAGAATACAACTAGAATCTGAGACGTCACCGGTGAGTCACTTAATGTAAATGTTTATTCTGCCTCTAATCAGCACTGTAGTCACTGTATGGTCTGCAGCGACATGATTAGGATATGATTTTTTTTTTGTGAAACAGCATCTCCCAGCATATCCTCACTATTGTTCGGGCCATGCTGGGAGCTGTAGTTTTACGCCGTACAATCCTATACGGCAGGGGTTGCACTAAATTGAGCTGTATTTGTTCTGGTGTTGTATATATGTACTAATCTTGGTTCTGATGCTGTATGTAAGTACTGAGCTTTGTTCTGGTGCTGTATATACGTATGAGATTGGTTTTAGTGCTGTGTATATATGTAATGAGTTTTGTTCTGGTGCTGTATATATATGTACTGAGCTTGGTTCTGGGGATGTATTTATGTACTGAAGTTTGTTCTGGTGCTGTATTTATGTACGGAGGTTGGTTCTGGTGCTGTATATATGTATGGGCTTTGTTCTAGTGCTGTATTTATGTACGGAGCTTGGTTCTATTGCTGTATATATGTACTGAGCTTTGTTCTGGTGCTGTATATATGTCAGAGCTTGGTTCTAGTGCTGTATTTATGTACTGAGCTTGGTTCTGGTGCTGTCTATATGTACTTAGCTTGGTTCTAGTGCTGTATTTATGTACGGATCTTGGTTGTGGTACTGTATATATGTCAGAGCTTGGTTCTGGATCTGTAGTTATATAGGATATATTTATAATAAAAAAATTGCAGGGCAGATGGAATTATTCTCAATTCATTGTATATTTAATGGGAATCTGTCAGGTAGATTTAACCCCTTGAACCGCCACCATGTGGTAATACATGACCTGACAATATTTCCAAGCATTCCCTTGTATGTTTTTTTAAGATGATGCAAAATTCTTAAAATCCACTTTTAAAACGGCGCACACTATATGCAAATTTCTCATTAGAGGGTCATGGGGCGGTGCCGCTATCCTGAAGAGTCACACAGTCCTGCCTCCAAACCCACCTTTCCATGTTTGAGTGAGATCTCGTGGCTGATACAACTTTCTCGGATGCGCCATTGCCTTGTGGCACTATACACAAGGGGGGGGGGGCTGTGTGGCACTATACACAAGGGGGAGCGGTGTGGCACGATACACAAGGGGGAGCGGTGTGGCACGATACACAAGGGGGAGCTGTGTGGCACTATATACAAGGGGGGGCTGTGTGACACTATATACAAGGGAGGGGGCTGTGTGGCACTATATACAGTGGGAGCTGTATAATGCTATATACAGTGGGGGCTTTATGGCAATATCTACAGGGGGCTGTATGGCACTATCTACAAGGGGGAGGTGGGGGCGCTATCTACAAATGGGGTGTGACACTGTCTATAGGCGGGGCTATATAGCATGGTGTACAGGGGGGCTGTATGGCACATTCTACAGGGGGCACTATTTATAAGGGGGGCTGCTTGTGGCGCCAGTGGGGGGGGGGTCCCGGTCAAGAGTTTGCTATGGGGCCCAGTCTTTCCTAGTTAAACACCTGGGAGGGGGTGTCTATGTCTATGGGCGAATAAAATATAATTCTTTGGACTATACAGGTCTGATAGTGTATTTGTTTTGAGACATATTTTGGTTTAGTAATGAAAGGGTATTGAGTCTGCCACCAAAAACAGGTTTAACCTCCTTAGCTGCTTGTAAAAAAGGTGGTATTTTTAGTTGCCGAAGCAATTACATGAAAGCGTTCAACAGACTCTGAGGCGAAATACTCTGTCTAAACCTGTTTAAATAAAATATGTCCCCCATACACAATTACAAGTCATCGCACCGCAGTCGGATTGTAAACACCCTCTCATGGCTAGTATTCATCTCGTCCGCCTCTTATCAAGACTGGTTTTGGTTATAATTATCTGTGACAAATCTCCTCCATTGACCCTTCAACATGACACAAACTGTGGTTTTAGCATAATAGGTTTCTCTAATTGATCTTCCCTGGATTTATTTTGCACAATAATAGCTATGCTTGTAAAAAACAGGCATAAAAGGACTTTGTCTTGTCTTATTAGAAGCCCATTTAAATACACAGACAGCTGTGTCGGCCAGAGACTTGTTTCAACTGAATATTCTTCTTTGTCAAGTGGTCTCCTAACTTGAGTTAGTTTTTGTGAAGACCAGACTGCCTACTGACTTGGCTACACAGCAAATTCTGAAGATTTTTTTTTTATTACTTTCTGCAATAAATACTACCGACCGTACCAATAAATTTCAAGAACTCCAAATCCAGTGTGGGACCAAAATCCTAACAGTCTCACCCTTCATACACGGTACAAACACTTTAATTGTACTTCAAAATACCAGCTTCATTCCATCCATTCGTTAATTCTACACAAAAGTACAAATGTAACAATGCCATTATTGAGGTATATAGAAATAAAACAGAGCTGGAAATTTTGTGGGAGACAGGTAGACAATGAGGCAGACAGGCAGACAATGAGGCAGACAGGCAGACAAGGTGATTGCGCCTAGACCTTGTCGTAAAATGTGACAAAATTTGGGTAATTTCTGGCGCATAACGTCGCATGTAGTTTAAGACCAATTTATTTCCAAAGGTGTCTAGAAAAGGGAATATGCATTTTAAGTCAAAAAGGGGCATGGTTTAAAATGCACAAAAATGTCAAAATTTGGCGCAAAAAACTGTCCAACCAAGAGGTATAAGAAAGAGAAAAGTGTCCAAAATGTCTAGCAAGATGCGCCAAATTTATCATACAGTGTGCATCACTGTGACAAATTGGGCACATCTTCTGACTGCCTTGTCTAAGTTTACACTGTTCCAACCTTAGGTCTTGTTCACACTGTGCAGATTTGATGCAGATTTTACATGTATTTCTTTAAGCCGAAACCAGGAACGGAACCTAAACAGAAGAAATATACAAAAGTAGGCATTCTAGGTCTACTCTACTAGATCCTATTCTGGGTTTGGCTTAAAAAATGCACGCAAATTCTGCATCCAAATCTGTGTGAACAAGGCCTCAGACAGCATTAGAAAGGGTTCTTTTAGGCCGGATTCACACGAGCATGTTCAGTCCGTAAAATACAGACCTTATGTCGGCAGCATTTACCGGACCGAACACACATCAGGGAGCCGGGCTCCTAGCATCATAGTTATCCATGACGCTAGGAGTTCTTGCCTCGCTGCGGGAAAACTGAAAACATGATTACTGTACGGGACAGTTTTCCCGCAGCGAGTCAGGGACTCCTAGCGTCATAGATAACTATGATGCTAGGAGCCCGGCTCTCTGAAGTGTGTTCGGCCCGCGAAATACTGCCGACATACGGTCCTATATGTCATGGACCGAACATGCTCATGTGAATCCGGCCTTACACTGGCCAATACGGTCAACAAAAATGAGCGCCGGATCAACAAGATCAATACTCGATTGTTTGGGGACGAGCGCTCATTACTACGATTGCTCATCCTCATACATTTCCATCATGTCGGCAGAACATCTGTTTACACAGGGAGATGTGCTGCCGACAACGATAATATTTCTTGCTGCATAAATGATACAATCAGCCGACGAACGAGTGTTTTACACAGGGCAATGATCAGAAAAACTATCCTTGGTCCGTTTAAAAGGGCCTTAAATTATGCCCCAATGAGTCTTGAAATTTGATGCTGGCACATACAGTTTTGGGTTGTTGACCATTGTAAATAGGCCTTTAGACATTAGTGGAGATCATTAATTATTTGTTTTCAAAAAATCTGAACGATAATTGGCCAGGAAAAATGCACACAAACTATTAGAACAACTATTGCTGATCAATATATAGACTCCAAAAGCAATTCCAATGAGGGCTGGGCACTGTTTACAACAAAAACATCCCCCCATATTTTACCATACAGGCAGCTCCATGTAATGAACCATACACAGAAGAAAAGACCAGAGCTTGTAGCCAATTTATATATATAAAAAAAATAGAATTTTATTTAACACATATAACAGACAATGTTTAAAATATATAAAGACAAGACCCTAGTATGAAAAACGGAGCGAGTAGTGACACTTACTGAATGTAGTATATGGGTATGCAGGCTGTATTAAAGCATTTTTTAAAGATAGATAGATATATATATACCCTAAGAGGGATTACCCCTTTCTTAATCAGTAAACCTTGTAAACATGTTCAGTAAATAGAAGAATCACACACATCCCGCTACAAGCACCTGTAGTGAAACGCGCGTTGGGGTTCATGTGGAGGAGCGAGCACTGACAATAATTTCCTTCTTGCTGCTATGGGTAAGGCTGCAGATAGAAACAATACTTTGAAGCACTGTCACTTTATCCCATCCCCTTTTTCCTTCTATTTACTGAACATGTTTACAAGGTTTACTGATTAAGAAAGGGGTAATCCCTCTTAGGGTATAGGTATATATATCTTTAAAAACATGCTTTAATACAGCCTGTATACCCATATACTACATTCAGCAAGTGTCACTACTCGCTCCGTTTTTCATACTAGGGTCTTGTCTTTATATATTTTAAACATTGTCTGTTATATGTGTTAAATAAAATTATTTTATATATAAAATGGCTGCAAGCTCTGGTCTTTTCTTCTGTGTATGATGAACTATTGCTTATCGTTCAGCTACGTAGATTGTGCATGCATAAAAATTCTCGCCATCATTGGTGATATCCGTAAGTGTTAGGCCCCATTCAAATCTGCGGGTGAATTGCGGCCCCATTCATCTCAATGGGCCCATGCACACGACCGTGGTTTCCATAGTCCGTGCATTGTCCAGGCTCGTTGAAATTAATGCACACGGCAACGTGTATGGCCCGTGATTTGCGGGTGGCCGCGGATGACACTCGACGGCCGTCCAAGCCGCAAGTCACGGCCCGTGCACACCACTACGGTCGTGTGCATGAGGCCTAAGGCGACAATGTCACTCCACACTAGCCCTCTTCTATGGTTGTCCCAATGGAAATGTCCATCAGATACGAAGATCGTTCAACAGTGGTTTGAAAAATTATTCGGTGATAATGTAAGTAGTCCAACTCAAATATGAATTATATACAAAAATTCAAGCATTATTGTTCAATTATCACCGCTCATTGTAGCCTACTGACTAATACTGAGTTTGTGTAATTTAGCCACAATGGAAGACCATGGTAAACTGGAATTGGGTCTACAAGGCCACAATACTGCCACCAGAAAAAGTAGTCCCTATTAGTAACAGGGACACCTGTTTCCATTACTGCCGAGTCATTTCTGCTCCTTCAGTTACAGGCAAGAAGTCACTAAGCACGTCCGCTGTCAGCCGGTTCTAGCATACTGCCTCCCTATTGAACTTTTGTGCTGAATTCATGTAAAAATTAGGCCATAATATTATTAAAAAATATTTATATATATGAATGTGGAAGTAACATTAAAGTACAGTCTAAACACAAATGTCATAAATATCAACAAACCAAAGTTATGGAAAAAAAATTAAACATGTCTGTATCTGTTAGATCTGCTGTCCCTAAAGGACACATAAATCTTGCTTCGCTGTGGTCATGAAAGGAACGGCCATTTTTCACACTGGCTAAAAGTGAATATATTAACAGCGCAAGATTTATGCTGCCAGCGTAAAAAGATGAAATCAGAAGGGACAGGGAGAAATGTTATAATTGATTAAATCTGCCTTGGGGATCAATAGAGAGACGCAGAGAATCTAAGCCATAAAATAATCACATACTAGTGGCCTGGGCTGTAAAATATACTGGGCTTTTAGTAAATGCTGTTCGGGCATAAGCATGCTACAAGTACAATAAAAATCCAAACTTTGTTTTCTATCCATAGGCCGGGTCAACACGTAGAGGATTTGCGATGCGGATTCCGCCAAAGCAGATCCGCAGCAATTTACAGTACAAGACAAGTGGAAGGAGTTTTCCAAACCCCATTAATACATAGAGGAAGAAATCCACATCAAAATCAGAACATACTGTTTCAAATCCGCAGCCTGACGATTCTTGTGCGGAAAAGCAGCAGATTTTCACTGCGGATTTCACCCTTTGCAATGTATTGGGTGAAGTCTAAAATCCGCGTGTAACACATTCAGATTTTGTGGCGGAATCCCAGCGGGGTATGGAAGAAATTGGTGTGTAACGTACCAAGTGATTTGTGCCAAATATATATCACCACGTGCCCAAAATTGCTTCATTTTCACCAGCTCAATCAAGAAATGAACGAGCATGCGGGACTACCAGGATTTTCCAACGATCATTTGCAGAATCACTACAGCTTGTAAATAGATTTGTCTTTGTTTAGATCCCCTAAATGATACATGTGTCATTTCTGTCTCTGTGACCTTGGTGGAAACGGGTTCAGGTCATTGCGCACTTATGACAGTGTCTAAATTTTATGAGCTACACCGGGCGACACGCATAAAGGGAAGCAAAGCCATTACACTAATGGAAATGAGTCGTTCAAAAACATCCTGAAATGTGTCACTGTTTGAAGAATCTGATCATGTACTAACTATGTGAGAAAATCAGCTTAAGCATTGTTGAAAGGGAACATTAGAGGTAATCAGGAAATGTCATTCACACTTGTACTGATTTCTAGATTATGTTATGAAGTATGGGCTTGATATCAGTTCTTTTATTTCGGATTTAATTTAAAGGCGCAGAGCAGAATAAAGTCAATGCAATTTAAGAGTTTAGAATTTGTATTTAAATGATGCGGAGGAATCTAAGCTACTAAAGCCCCATACATCACATTTCTGGACTTCTATATCGTAAACGCTGGGAAAATCTCCCGACACATACATTAAACGTGGCCTGTGAGAGAGGCTTAGGCTGGATTCACACAAGCATGTTACGTCCGTAATTGACGGACGTATTTCGGCCACAAGTCCCGGACCGAACACAGTGCAGGGAGCCGGGATCCTAGCATCATAGTTATGTACGATGCTAGGAGTCCCATACTGTAATCATGTTTTCAGTACGGGACAGTAGTTCCACAGAGAGGCAGGGACTCCTAGCGTCGTACATAACTATGATGCTAGGAGCCCGGCTCCCTGCAGTGTGTTCGGTCCGGGACTTGTGGCCGAAAGACATTCCGTCCTTTACGGACGTAACATGCTCGTGTGAATCCAGCCATAAGTTGAATTGGTTAACGGACTTTGATAGTGTGATCTCCCTAATTCTAACGCTGTTTTTCTTTTTTCTCCTGGACTGTGTTGGCTCCCTATATGCTGTAGTTAGCCAACCAGGTTGAGCTAGATTCTCTGCTTCCGATGCAGTCCAACCAGCACGAGGCAGCTTGAGGGTAGTTCATGCCCTGTTAACTACAGCAAAATAGCATAGAGGGAACAAACACAACAATGGGCATATGGGGGGGGGGGGGGGGGTTAGTCCAGAAGAAAAAACCCAAAAACCAGTGCTGGAATTAGGGAGACAGCGCTAATAATGTCAGTAAACCTGGTTAACTTATATCAGTGACCGGTCTGCTTTCATATTAAAATAAAAAAATACTCTAACGTTTACCAGCCCGACACTCTTTTGGCCTGCGTTGGGCTGGTATACATCAGTGTATTCACGTTTTTGCCCTAACTTTATAGTGTACGCTGGGAAATCTCCCAACAAACATGCTTATCATAAGGCAAAAATGTGACGTGAATGGGACCTAAGATAGCACAACTACAGTTAGTTCAGGGGTTAAAGAAATACAGCAAATCTAAAAATGCAAGGTTTCTGGGTGAACTATTAATCAGAAATGCAAATGTATGTTTTTCATGTGGATATGGTGCTATAATGAGCATCGCACACAGAACTGATTGCAGTGTACACGTTTCCCACTAATGAGGTTTCTTTTATTTTCAAAGAATAAAACTAATCCCGTGACAGGGCGATGATGAAATAGAGTCTATCCCTGAGCAACAGAGAAAAACCTAAACTTCTCAACGGAAGTAGTTTTTTATCTCAGGTCACTGAAGCATCCACAGATGATCGGCCCATTCATCGCCCTGTGTAAACATTGCAGCGTTCAGTCGACAAGCGAGCAAATGCTGCTCCATCGGATGGTCGCATCTTTTATCGGGAGCATATCTGCCTGTGTAAACAGGGAATGTGCTGCTGACCGAATGCAAACTGCATGGGGACGAACGATTATATTAACAATCATTCAACCCCATACTCCTGATCACTGCTCTATTTAAATGGAAGGTGTCACGAAAAAAAATTTTTTTATATAATATTGCTTTTAGTATGTAATTACATTTTTTTTTTTTATTTATTTGTGTTTTTGTTTTGTACTTTTTTCTTTCTTTTACTTCTCTATGGGGGCTGCCATTTTTTTTTTTTCATCTCTGTATGTGTCGATTAACGACACATACAGAGATGGAATACGGCACATACATCCCCATAGTGAATGCGAACGGGAGCCGTTCCATTCACTATAGCGTACGCCATCTGTGTGGGAATCCCACACAGATCAAAAGGAAGGTCTTTGGTAGAGCGACATCCGGAGCCATTTTCATGTGGACTGGAAGCCACGAACGGACAGTAAGAGGACGACTTCCGGTCGCGGCTTCCGGCCATATGTTCAAGGCAGCGCAGACACAAGGACTAGGAGCGGAGGCAGCGGCAGGAGCAGGTAAGTTATGTTTGCGTATGTGATGTGTGTGTATGTTCGTGTTATACTGTCTGATTACCACCGTATCTAATCCTCCTACACTGTGCATTCGCTCAGAAAATGGCGGCACACAGTGTAGGTGGTTTGAACATTCAACACCCTCCTTTCTCCTGGCACTAGCCAGGATAAAGGAGGGGGGATTGTGTCAAGACACTAGAGCGAGTGTGTCTACTTTGCAGCATAAAGCAATGAGGTTGTTTTACCACATTGCCAATGCTGCAATTTTGGGAATTGCTCCCTCTAGTGACCAGCAGATGGAAATGTTATAAATTCGAATCTAATTTATAATATTTCCTGACTTGTGAAAAAATAAAAAAAATGAAAACAATGTGTAATCATTTATATACTAACTGTTTAACTGAAAAAAAATAAAACATTTCTAGCGACACATTCCCTTTAAATGTACTAAACAAATACCGTTAGACATGCTATTATTGTTCATTGCCACTCTTTACATGCAGAAAAGTCAGAGTCGGTACTCTTTTCCATCAAGAAAAATTATTAGGTCATCTCTTGCGCCCTCTGGGAACTGTTCCAGTTTTTAATGAATAAAAAAAAAATGGAAGGGAGCACATAACCCTCTAAAGCTTTGTTCACATCTGCGTCAGGGCTCCGTTCCGACATTCCATCGGAACAGAGCCCTGACTCACACAAACGGAAACCATAGGCTTCCGTTTCCATCACCATTGATTTCAATGGTGACGGATCCAGTGCTATTGTTTTCTGTTTGTCTCTAGTTGTGCAAGGGTTCCGTCGTTTTGACGGAATGAATACCGTAGTCGACATTCCGTCAAAACTATGTAACCCTTGCACAACGGAGACAAACGGACAAAATTGCCACCGGATCCGTCACCATTAAAATAAATGGTGACTGATGGTTTCCGTTTGTGTCAGTCAGGGCTCCGTTACGATGGAAATCTCTGACGGAACATCGGAACTGAACCCTGACGCAGATGTGAACGCAGCCTAACTGTATGAACCGAGCGTTAAAGAGGTTTTCCCACCATAGAATACACAAGCATTTTGCTAGGATATACCATCACTTACAGATCGTTGGGTTCTGACTGATGGAATCCCCATCAATCCATAAAATCGAGAGACCTTAGATCCAGTTAAAGGGACTGTCACCAGTATTTCAATTCCCTATCTCCTAACTAATCTAATAGGCACTTTGCTACTGAAAACTACAGTGTGATTTGTTTTAAAAAAACAAAAAACATTTATTATTTGTAAAGTTATGAACTTTTTTCTAAATATATAAATGAGCCTTTATTAGACAAGTGGGAGGTAACTCCAGCGATTCTCCTGAGGTACTTCACAGCCTCTGACACTGTCCTATCAGCATGAAGCTGCTTCACACAGCGTCATACAGAAAACATTACACTGCCCAGAGTGAATACAAAGAGTCACCTCCTATTTGGCTATTAGAGCCACTTTAGCATATTTAGAAAAATGCTCATAACTTTGCAAATAATACATTTATTTATTTAAAAAAACCAAATCACACTGTAGTTATCAGCAGCAAAGCGTCTATTCGATTATATAGGAGATAGGGAATTGATAAACTGGTGACAGAGTCGCTTTAAAGGAACAGTGTCACCCCCAAAAAAAAATGTATATCAGTTTGATGTTAGTGTTTTATTAAAAACTTTTATATTTATTTGTGTGTTTGTGTGTTACTTTTTTTTTTTTTTTACTTTTTCTTCCCTATGGGGGCTGCCATTTTTTTTCCATTTCTGTATGTGTCGATTAACGACACATACAGACATGGAATACGGCAGCTACAGTCCCATAGTGAATGCGAACGGGGCCCGTTCCATCCACTATGGTGTACGCCGTCTGTGTGGGAACGGCGCATGCGCCGCTCCCACACAGTCCAAGTTGAACTGAGCGCCGTCCGGCGCCATTTTCCTGTAGACCGGAAGTCGCGGCCGGACAGTAAGATTACTACTTCCGGTCGCGGCTTCCGGACTTGTGCACTTGGAGCAGCGGCAGCAGACAGAGCGGATGGACCGGAGGGAGCGGCGGCGACTGGAGCAGGTAAGTTATTTCTATGTATGTTTGTGTTTCAGTGTGTGTTTACTACTGTATGTAAACCTACTACACTGTGTGTTAGCTCAAAAAATGGCGACACACAGTGTAGGAGGTTTGACCGTTCAATCCCCTAGTTTCTCCCGGCACTAGCCAGGATAAAGGAGGGGGGGATTCTGAGAGCTCACTAGAGCGAGGGATTTTTTCCAATTTTGCAGCATAAAGCAATGTGGTTGCTTTACCACATGCAATGCTGCAATTCCTCCATCTAGTGACCAGTGCTGGGAAATATTATAAATTAGAATCTAATTTATAATATTTTCTGACTCGTGAAAAAAATAAAAAAAATTAGAACAATGTTTAATCACGTATACACTAACTGTTTAACTAAAAAAAAAATACATTTTTTGCTAGCAACACATTACCTTTAAGCTTTGCTTATACTTTACAGTAACACTTCCTGGCCCCCTTTGTGCAAGGAACTACAGCACAGTCCCATTCACTTGAATGATGCTGTTTTGAAGTTCCTTGCACTGCTATTTAGAAGAGGTGCCAAAGGAACCTCTGTCCCTTTGCTCTCCGAATCAGTGTGGGTCCCAGGGGTGAGATTCGCACTGATCATAATTTTCTGGTATATCCTGACGCCATATTTTGTCTAGTGAAGACAACCCCTGTCCATATGCCCTATTAGGGCATTTGTATGTCGTAGTAGGGTTTCACCGAACAGGACCTCCATACTAGTAATTGGGTGCCAGTAGTGGGGCGCCCAGTGACCCAACACTTATCAACTCTATAAGTGATAAATGTTGATTGTGAAAAAAAAAACCTTCAAGTAGTAAAAATTGTATTCAATAGGCTAACAGGGTCACAGGTGACAGTAAGTTTAAAGAGGTAGGTTTGTAGAAACAACATGTATTAAGACTGGTGTATGAGCTGAGTGGTACTCTAGTCTGGCAAGTGTACGCACATTGGAGAATACAGCTCTCACTACTAAATGACGCCAGACCATTCCTGCCATTATTCACCACTATTTTTCAAAAAAGAAAAGTGGTAAAGAACATTTGTTAAGCAGCACTTGTGCTACTGGAAAGCCAAGCCACTTGTGTAAGTAATAGTGGCTAGGGCCCTTTATATGTATGGGGTTTATGTAGTATGGGGGTACGGTAATAGAATGGTCCAGTTGGCCTGCTGTCCATAGTTGATAATTTAGAATACATATCAAAGCGAACACAAGGGGAAGATTAAGCAGAACATAAAATATTACAATAGGCATCGTACCAGTGTATATTTGTACAATGAAGAAAATGTTTAGGCATTACACTTTCCTTATTTGCTTCTAAATAGCCGCCATCATTCTTCATGATTTATTGTTATCTATATATCTAAATTCTTCTTCTGATAAACTCTCCCTGCACCGTATAAGGCACACGGGGGGAAAATACTCCTTTAGGCTATGTTCACACGGAGTATTTTGGGGGAGGAATATCTGCCTCAAAGCTCCAAACGGAATTTTGAGGCAGATATTCCTCCCCCAAAATACTCCGTGTGAATAGCAATTATCGCGCCGTTTTTCGCCCGCGGCCATTGAGCGCCGCGGGCATAAAACACGCTTTCTCCTGCCTCCCATTGAAGTCAATGGGAGGTCGGACGCGGAAGCGCCCGAAGATAGGGCATGTCGCTTCTTTTTCCCGCGAGGCAGTTTTACTGCTCGCGGGAAAAAGACGCCGACGCCTCCCATTGAAATCAATGGGAGGCGTTCTCGGGCCGTTTCTGCCGAGTTTTGCGACGCGGTTTCCGCGTCAAAAAACTCGGCAAAAGACCCCGTGTGAACATAGCCTTAGGCTATGTTCACATGGAGTATTTTGCAGGAGGAATATCTGCCTCAAAATTCCGTTTGAAAGTTTGAGGGAGATTTTCTTCTCCCTGCACGCCGATTTTCGCTGAGTTTTTCGCCCGCGGCCATTGAACGCCGCGGGCATAATACACCGCGAAATACGCTTTCTCTGCCTCCCATTGAAGTTAATGGGAAGTCAGAGGCGGAAACGCCCGAAGATAGGGCATGTCGCTTCTTTTTCCCGCGAGGCAGTTTTACTGCTCGCGGGAAAAAGACGCCGACGCCTCCCATTGAAATCAATGGGAGGCATTTTCGGGCCATTTTTGACGAGTTTTGTGACGCGGTTTCCGCGTCAAAAAAACTCGTCAAAATACTCTGTGTGAACATAGCCTTAAGTGGCAGATGGGCAAGGGAGTGCAGACTATGTTGACAGATTTGATATGGAGTGAACAGCAGTTATTAAAATAAACAGTTTTATATGCATAACACAGCATGCAAAGACATGATGGCTTCCAAATGTACATTAAAGAGGTTGTCCAGGATTAGAAAAACATAGCTGCTTTCTTTCAAAAACAGCACCAGACCTGTCCATGGGTTGTGTCTGGTATTGCAGCTCAACTTCTCTGAAGTGAAGGGGACTGAGCTTTAATACCACACACAACCTGTGGACGGGTGTGGCGCTGTTTTTGAAAATGGTTTTAAAATCCTAAACTTCCCTTTTAAATACTTATGAAAGGAGTGTCCAGATATCTCAAAGGAGGCGAAACCGCTAATGCCAAAAGATTGGAGAGCAAACCAATGATGAAAGGTACAAACGATATTGGATGGGAACATAAGTAACAATTAGGTAAAATTAAAGGGGTCGGTAGTTTTGTAGCTCTGAAGAATTATCATATCCTGCAGTAAAGACACTCCACCAGAAGTATGGAGATAAGTTGGTTATAGATTCATCGATATTTAGATAAAACCACCAATAAAAATAACTTGTGGTGATACTCAGTGGGTCTGTAGTAAAGCATGAATTCTTTCTTTGCTACCGCTAGAAATGATTTACAAGTATAGCAGCTTTGTGTGAAATTTTAGAAAAGAAGGTTCCGAGAATTACCCATTTTCCATGTTCACATCAGGTGGCCTACGTTCAGTAAATACGTAGGTGGACACAGATGGCGAACATTAGTGTGCATCACCAATAGGCTATCGTGACATCCGTTACATCATGGAAAGCTATTGAAAAGCTCATGATGTACCAGTTTAGTGAATGCCGTGATATATATGCCATACATCCCCTAAGGGATCTCAACGTGCAGCACACATTTTTTGTTGTGGGATTCCATTGGATTAAATAGCATAGTCTTCCAGGCTATTTCCTTAAAAAAAAAAAAATACTAGAGCCCCATGGACACATTTAGCGTGTAATGTACGTCAGGAGTCTCCCTGGCGCACACATTAAAGGTAGGGCCAAATGTGATGTGAACAGAGCCTTAGCTGGTTGTGTAAACACGAAGATTATACATCTGCAAAAGGGAAGAATAATCTTGTTTATAGTTTGAGTAACTGGTTAATACTTACAAGGGATTGTTCTTAAATAGAGGTTATCTCTTATCACTTGCTGTAGCTTATGGTCTATGGATCCCTTCTGGAACTGTAGGCTCAGATAATGACGGAGATCTTTATTGATAACTTTGCCTGCAAAGATAAAAGAAACCGTATTAAAATTCCTGCAGCCATTTAATTTATTTCAATCATTACACATATTAGCAAAACAAAACATTTAGGGTGACCCAATTGGGTATCCTCTTAATTTTGCTGCAGGTTGATGACCATTCACGAGGGGTTTTTAGTGGTCATCTTCAAACCTTCTTAGTGGTCTCAGTGGACATATTAAGCTTATATATGGTAATATATTAAGCAGTAATAAGTCTTTACCGGATATGTCGAAAACTACGGAAGTTGAAGAAATTACAAAATGTGAGAACTGCAAAATAACTGACATTATCCTATTATATTATGTAAACTACAATCTAAGTTATTGCCTGCAATGCCTGCCTTATAGGTATTGGCTTGATTTTTGACCTTGTAAATTCTTAATTAGTGTTTACAAAGCAGCAATCTTAATGTGGCCATACAGAGAGGGGAATACGCCACTGCCAAAAACTTCTGGAGGAGGCTTATATTCAATAACAGAAGGATCGGAAATCCAACATGCTGGATCTTCCTTTTTGCCCAACATCTGGCATCAGGGGGGACACCCCCATACACATTAGATGGTTAACCGGTTTTGCTGGAATCGGCGGGTTTGGCCGACGTACATCTAACGTGTATGGCCATCTTTAGAGGTTCTTCTGATTTGTTTTCTCTTTTAGTTGACAATCCGATTGTCTACAAAAATAAATACTTCCCAGGATTCAATTTGCATGTATTTATACACGAGTCCCGGAGTCAGCCTCATGCACACGACCGCATTGGTTTTGCGGTCCACAAAACCACGGGTCCATTGCAGTCAATCAGACCAAAAAAAAATTTCTTTGTTGTGCATCAGTGTCATTAGTACTCACGGATCCACAACGATTCACCAGTATTGGTCAATCTGCAAAGCCGGACCGCAAAATTACATGTCCTAAGTTTCTGCGGTCCGGATTTGCCGTCCCCACACAGATCCGTGTAAACCATAGTGGTGTGGATGGGGCCATAGAAATGAATGGGTCCACAATTTATCTGCAAAAATGTGGATAAACTGCAGCCACAAAAGAGTGGTCGTGTGCATGAGGCCTCATAATCTCTGAGATAACTCTATCACAAGACCCAAAGAAGTAAGACTTGGAGGTGGGATGGGGTATTCAGCCTAACTTTATTTATGGATTACTTGGCACAGATCTCTAGGTTATATAGATCTGGAGGAAGACGACAAGTGAAAATTCTAAAATCTTTCAATCAATAGAACTATGGAAGTGATATTTGGGGGTGAGTGGGAGTCTTGAGCCTTTGATCATACAAATCAAATTCAATAGAAGAGAGGTGGCATCACAACTCCTCACCTACACCTCCGTACCGGGTCCTCTTTACCTTTGGTATCGTTGCAACTCCTGATTGCCCTGGTGGTGAAGAGGACAAGGGAGCAAGAACTGGTAAAAAATTGAGAGGTCTGGTACGGGGATCTGGTATGATTATTTTTTTTTTCTCTGGTCTGGGGTCTGAATTTTGAGTTCTGTATTTATTGAGGTGTCTGGATATATTTTGAGAACTTGGTGGACATGTGTCTTTTTTTCAACCGTACTATGTAACTGGATATATTTTGGGGTCTGTATTCATTGTGGGGTTTTGTCTGAGGTTGTTTTGTTGGTCAATGACTGGCCTGGAGTTTGATGCACCCTCCCAGGCCATCTGGCATTTTCTACTTTTGTGGCTGATAATGTGTGTGGTACCATTGTTTGAGTTTTTCCAACAGCAGCACGTCATAGTAGAGGGGCACGCCAAAGAGGATGACAATATAGAAGGAGCCTGACCAGGTGAGTACTGCTAACTTTGGCGTTGTGTATCTGCATCTCCCCTCCTCAATCTCCAGATCTTGCCGAATAGAACAAACAGGGACTCGGAAATGTTCCGGCATTGGAGGAGGGTGGCAGTAGCAGGTGGCACACAGCTTAGTGACCCACACAGGTTACATTTCTGGGTGCACCCCTGTTTATAAATCTGAAGAAAGCAAACAAGAGGAACCCTTGATATCTCTACATCACAAGACCCATGGAAGTAATATTTGGGGATGGGTGGGAGCAAGAGGTTTAAGCCTAATTTGTAATTACACTTTAACCACGCGCTTAACACAGAACGTCCTGCAGAGTTAGCTTGTTTGTCGCTCCCCGGCAACATTAAGCTCCGTTATACAGTGGTCTCCGTGACAGCCTGTCACTGTGATCACAGAAAAGTTTGTAGTGACAAACGTTTCCTATAGTTGTATCTTCTCCCACTCTTGCCGGCTGCCAGATAGGGAGAAGAATAATGTAAAACACAAACACACACGTTCTTGTTTTTTTCCAATAAAGATTTTTTTCAAATGATCGCTATGTCCCGTAGCCTACATTGCAAGCAATAAATTCAATGTGGTTGCGTGGGAACGCACAAGTTGCCATTACGTGACCTTGCAAGAAATCCAAACGGTTGTGTCTGTGTCACGGTTACTTTCAGGTCGCAACGCGACCACATTGACTTGCATTACTTGAAGTGTTGGCTATGGGACATAGCGATCTTTGTCTGTGCGACCTGTGTCACGGCCAAAGTCACCATGTAGCCCCAGCCTTACAGTGACGTTACAAGTGGCGGGGGTCTACATGGTGACTTTGCAGATTCGATCTGCGGATTTGCGCAGGTAAAGTCTGCAGTAGATTACAGTTCAAGACAAGTAGATGAGATTTTACAAATCTCATCCACATGCTGCAGACATTTTACACGGCAGATTTTAAAATATTTCGTTAAATGAATACCTTGGGGATCTACTTTCCATAAGAGAGTCATTTTGAGGGTGTTCAAGGGGTTTCCCAGTCCCCAAAAATTAATGGCCTATCCTCAGGGTAAGCCATCAATATCTGATCGGTCGGGGTCAGACTCCTGGTCCCCCCCCCCTGCCGATCAGCTGTTTTGAAAGGGTTACAGCGCTCATTCGAGAGCTGCTTCTCCTTCATTTCCTTTACTGCTGACACTGTGAATCGCTGACATACTTGTAGCGGCGTTTTACAGTATTAGTTTGAAAGCATTAGAAGGCTGTAATAATGTGAACCGCTGCAACAAGTATGCCTGTGATTCAGTGTAAGCGGTAAAGGAAATTAAGTGGAAGTAGCGATCGTACGAGAGCTGCATCCCCTTCAAAACAGCTGATCGTCAGGTTGCCAGGGGTCGGATCCCGCCTAATCAGATATTGATGGATTATTCTGAGGATAGGCCATTCATTTTTAGGGACTGGACAACCCCTTTAACCGTGTAATGGCACTTCACAACATCTGTAATGGTGTCAGCAAACCAGCTTTGGAAAATTGCTCTCCAAAAGCCAGTTTGTGCACCATACATTGTAAGCTCTGCTTTGCGCCAAGCATGTAAGTAACGCGCACACATTTGGTATCGCTGAAGTCGGCAGAAGTTGCCAAATATTTATTCAGTGGTGTTAACCCAGTGGCATACACCTGATGTCAAATAGCATAACCTAAAATTACATATTCCCATTTTTTTCTTCCATATTTTAAAAAAAGTAAAACTATCTCGATTATTTTTATACACGATATGGAAGCCCAACATGTTCTGAGAAAAGAAAAAAAAGACCAAATACATGTAGATTGGAAGAGTAAAAGTACAACAATTTGCTTTTAAATTAGCACATAACTTGAAACTGGGCCTGGTCAGGAAAAGGGGCAAAGCTTCTGGGCAGGAAGTGGTTAAGAAATTAATAGGAAATAATACAGATGTGGATTCATTGCTTTTATATAAACTCAAGTTAGTATAGATTACCTTTATTAAAATATTTGCAGGACCTTATCAAACCCCCACACAGGCAGACACACATATTATACGATGGATAAAGAACCATAAAATATATATATATATATATATATATATATATATATATATATATATATATATACACACACACACACACACACACACACATAACGATAAAAACACACTCATCCTCCAAAAGGTCGAAAAACAGCTGTTCTATATAATAAAATGAGTGCAAATCCAGTTAAAATTCCAGACACTCTCTAGATAGACATGAAGCAGCAGGATTGCAGGTTACTCACTGGCTTTTTTTTTTAAGCTAATTTAGTCATTTTTATGTTTCCTTTATATGTGCTGTTGCCCTGCTTCTCTCTATAGAGATTTAATGTAAGAACTTCCTTTTGTGTAAAATAAAGCCTCAAAAGATTTGCTGTGAATACATCTCAGCACAAGCATTGTATATGGACCTATTTTTGGAACGCAGGCCTCCCAATGGGATCCATTTGTCAGATCAAGTCAAGCAAGTGAACATTTGACAAACTTCCCAATAGCTGAATCGCTGGCCATATCTTTTGAGGGTGGTCATGAATCAAGACCTGAAAAGTATATTGAGAAACCTATTTTATTCTGGAAGATGTCAGCCAAATATAGAAAATGCGCAGAGTTTGCAAATGTTTCAAATATCTAGGTGAATAGATATAAACCTAATGACTTCCCAACATGCGACACGGTCTATGGTAAAAGACTGTTCCATCAGCCTTTGCTTAAAAGCTAAAAATATGGTTTGAAAAAAATTAAAGAACACTGTATGAAAAAAAATGTAGCACAGCAGTTAGTACTGTTACCTTGCAGCACTGGGGTCCCAGAATCAAACCTGACCTGGGGCAACAGCTGCATGGAGCTTGTATGTCCTCCCCAAAACCATAGTATACTACGCTATTGATTCCGTCAAGACAACGGTGACAAACAAACCATTTGAAATGGATCAGTCACCATTGAAATTCACTGTGATTCAAACGGAAACCAATGGCTTCCGTTTGTTTTAGTTTGGTTTCCATTCATAAATTCCCCTGACGGAAAGCTCAGACGGAACCCTCGAACGGAGCCCTGACGCAGATATGAACAAAGCCTTAGCGGTCTGCTCCTTGGAGATTCATTGGTTAACAACCTAAGGCTACATTCATCGCAACGTTTTTCCTACATTTCATGTCCAAGTGCCATCATTGCGTGTTGCGTATTGGCATCAGTGTGGCATCAGCGTGTGGCATGCGTTTTTCGCGTCCTTGCAGGCACTTTGATTTTTTATTTCTCTGCATTTCTTTGTAACTGATGAGTGAAACACGGACAGCACACGGATGTGGTCCGTGTGCTGTCCGTGGTTTTCACGCATCCATTGACTTCAATGGGCGACTAGGTGCGCAAAAATGCACCAATATTGGACACGCAGTGAGTTTCACGCAACGGACACTCACTGAATGAAAACTTACGCATGTCTTAATAGCCCCATTGAAACTAATGGGTCCGTGTGCTGGGAGTTATTTCAACGCACAGCACACGGACGAGGAACACGCTTGTCTGAATGAGCCCTAAGAGTTGACAATCACAAAGTACATGCATTTTTCGATTCCGAATATTGTCGATTTGACTGTAATAACACCGTTGTATCCATTCTTTACTAGTTTGTTCCAAAATGGAATTGTGGAGCTTACTAGAAAATAAAGTAGATAGGTTGTTTGTCTGCCACTGACATTCATCTGGGATCTATGAACATCTAATGGATACAATAATGATCCCTCTAAATGAATAAAGCGAAGTCTCGCAATGAAGCATACAAAGAGATGTTCAATAATCGGGTAGTGGAATACTAAAGGTTAAAAGCATTACACATCTAAAACCTTAGTTACTGCTATTATAATGGCTTTACCCACGCGGTAACAAAGTAGGCTAGCAGATGTTTAGGTAAATTGTCTGTGATGGCTTTCTGCTGCCAAACTATGACAGAGAGGTCATTGTTTAGCTATAGAATTGGCACATTAACATGTTTACATGTCAGGATGCGATTTCTTGACGGATGTTTCTTCTGACACGCATGTTCAACAAGATATTTCAAAGTCAAATTATTAGAAATGACTTTCAGCAGAGGCAACGATCAGAGATAACGTGGAAAGGGTGTCTACAAAATACACTCCATGAGAAGGTAAAAGTATTTTTTTGTAATAGGTTATAATTACATGAAATAATCAAGAGGCGAATACGCCTTTGTATTACAGCTTTCATTTATATTTTCGATCTAGCCCTCAAACTGCTAATTCCACTTCTTCGCAAATGTGGAAAGCAGTGTAGACATGCCTATGTTGCCGATCTTAGTCCTCGCATAACTAGTAGATTGTCTTAATTGCCCACGTGCAGTATGCAAATGAGCTTGCAAGCGCCCACGGAAGTGCCCACCCATCCCCTCTGTGGTTGATTGACAGCTGTACTGGTCCTGAGCGTGGCATATGATGCTGGGGACCAGTAGAGCCAGCTATTAACAGCAGAGGGGAAGATTTAATGCCTTTAATATTGTTTAGTGGAATTTATGGGAATGCAATTTTCAAGTAATTTCAATATGTAAACCGACTTAAGAGGGCTCAACTGTATCATTGCCCAGAGATTCAAACATTATGTGAGCCATAAAATGAATACTACTATAGAGGGTAATGACTACAAACACTCTGGTTAGGAGCCACTTTATTGATTATACTGGGGCAGTGGCGGACTAACCATTGAGCCAACTATGCTCTGTTCAAAAGCCCAGAGGATTAGGGGGCCCACAGCGCTCCATCTAAAAATGGCATACATGACCATAACAATATATCTTTAGAAGTGGCTAGGACAGAGTTCTGTTTTTCTTATATCTTATACCAATGCGCGTTATGTAAATCCAGATGGAGTAAGACTCCTCTGATACCATTTAACCCTACAACTTTGTAAAAAAAAAAAAAAAAAAAAAAAAGAAGAAGAGCGGGAAAGTTTAAAGAGGCTCTGTCACCAGATTTTGCAACCCCTATCTGCTATTGCAGCAGATCGGCGCTGCAATGTAGATTACAGTAACGGTTTTATTTTAAAAAAGCGAGCATTTTTGGCCAAGTTATGACCATTTTTGTATTTATGCAAATGAGGCTTGCTAAAGTCCAACTGGGCGTGTTTAAAGTAAAAGTCCAACTGGGCGTGTATTATGTGTGTTACATCGGGGCGTGTTTACTACTTTTACTAGCTGGGCGTTCTGACGAGAAGTATCATCCACTTCTCTTCAGAACGCCCAGCTTCTGGCAGTGCACAGACACACAGCGTGTTCTCGAGAGATCAAGCTGTGTCGTCACTCACTTCCTGCCCCAGGTCCTGCATCGTGTCGGACGAGCGAGGACACATCGGCACCAGAGGCTACAGTTGATTCTGCAGCAGCATCGGCGTTTGCAGGTAAGTCGATGTAGCTACTTACCTGCAAACGCTGATGCTGCTGCAGAATCAACTGTAGCCTCTGGTGCCAATGTGGCCGACACGATGCAGGACCTGGGGCAGGAAGTGAGTGACGTCACAGCGTGATCTCTCGAGAACACGCTGTGTGTCTGCACTGCCAGAAGCTGGGCGTTCTGAAGAGAAGTGGATGTTACTTCTCGTCAGAACGCCCAGCTAGTAAAAGAAGTAAAAACGCCCCGATGTACACACATAATACACGCCCAGTTGGACTTTTACTGTAAACACGCCCAGTTGTACTTTTGCAAGCCTCATTTGCATAAATACGAAAATGGTCATAACTTGGCCAAAAATGCTCGTTTTTTAAAAATAAAAACGTTACTGTAATCTACATTGCAGCGCCTATCTGCTGCAATAGCAGATAGGGGTTGCAAAATCTGGTGACAGAGCCTCTTTAAGCTCCGTATAAGAAAAATAGAACTCTAATATCGTACAAAGACACAGGATTCAGTTTCTGGAACCACAAAACCCTGCCGACTTTCAAAAATAGAAAAATAAACGTTAGTAATAATGTGTATAATCTGTATAATTACTGTCCAAATTCTCCAGCACTCGAGTGTGACGCCTCATGGGGCCCATGACCCTTTTAGCCAGGGGGTCTTAAAACTATTTTCTGGACTATATAAGAAGCAACTCAGACACCATAGTTGCCTGTATGATATCTAATACAGGACCACAGCAAATACCTTTTTGGTTGGTTGCGGATCAACTTGTAGAGTTTAAGGAACATCTTATGAGAACACTTACTACAATCCTTGCGAGTTAAAAAATGGGGCTTTCAACAGGTGCTCCCCATTTCTACAATGCACTGCGACTTCGAACAAGAGGCAGAATGGTCATGTTATTTTTGCTTTTTCTATCTTTCCAAGATTACACTTATAATGATCGTATGCAATATGCCATTCCCCAAGGAAAACCTCACAGCTTGCCAAACCACAGAGTAAAATCTTGAAATGGAAAGAGAATTGGAAGTAAAGGTACTTTTACACCGGCCAATTTTGGCCGGTGCAACGAGCGCCAATCAACAAGACAGCTTATTGATCGGCGCCTGGTTGCTCCTTTCACAAGGAGCTATGTATGGGGCCGATAGAATCGTTCAGTCGATTGCTCGTCCCCATACATTTCTATTATGTCGGCAGCACATCTCAATGTTAACACAGGGAGATGTGCTGCCGACAACAATATTTTACACATTTAAAACGATATCGGCTGATAACCGAGCATTTGTCCTTCATAGCTGCCCTGTTTACACAGAGCAATTATCGGGAACAAGCTTTCCGCGAATGCTCGTTTGTCCGATAATTGGCCAGTGTAAAAAGGGTCTTTAACGTCTCCCCAGCCCGAAATGGCTGCTTACAGGGAACAATAGATTGCTTTCAACTGCATAGGAGAAAAGGGGTAAGACTTGGTGAGTTTAGTGTCCTGATGTAAATAAGCAAACACAATACAGTCAACATGAAAACAATTGACACATCATTAATAACCACCATCATCATCATAAAAGTGGATGATTCCTTTTATGAATGTTCATCCCCTATTGTCATCCTCAGGTTACCAGAAACTTTCCAAAAGCAGAGATCTATGGGAAGCCACAAGATAAATAAGACTCCATAGAATACTTTGCTTTTTCTATTAAGTGCTGGATACTGTCATTTGTATTCATTTGAGTTGACGTCTTCTACCATTCGAAAAATAAACAGTTTTATGTAGAAAGAGCTTAATACAGCAAAAAAAGATGAAATGACTATTTTATGAGGATGGTTCCCATGACAATAACAAATGCCTAAAAATACATTCTATTTGAACGTAAGAGCTTGAGACCATATAGCTATATGGAACACATTATGTGATTTGTTAAAACCGAGCACGAGATGACATAAAACACTTTATCTCAAGAGATTCTCCAAGTTATTAAAGTGCTTTTCACATGGACAGTGTTGAATCTAAACAGAATACGACAGCTTCACAAGAACGACCAACAGCAACCAAGATATCACTGTAATTGGCTTCAGAGGCTGGATTTATTCATCTATCAAGAGGGGAAAAAACAACAAATTGACTTCAGCATGCCCAGAGAATAGATTTATAATGGTCTGTCAGAAGTTTTATCTTCAAACAAAATGGTGGTTCTAGACTAGCCGATGTAATGTAATACCGGCAGATCGCTGTCTAAAGTATGTCAGCCGGTTCCTATCGGTGACAATTCAAAAACGGCAGCAATACAACAATGATATTTAAAGGGACACTGTCATTTTTACAAGAACACTGGGCAAAACTCACACACTGCTGCAATACCTAGTGCAGGGCCTGAGTGGGAGGTGCATGACAGGAAATCCCTTTTTCAAGCACCACCCCTTCAAGCCCTGCATTAGAAATAGCACAGTATCTGTTTTGCCACGAGTGTTCCTTGAAATTAGGCCTTCTGTAAAATGCCCTCACAATATTAAACTAGTGGATGCAATTCAGCTCTCCTGACATGTCCATTTTAGTAAGTGCTTGCATTCCCCCTGAAATAACAATTCTGGGGAAACTTTTCTTAAGACTCGGCATTGGGTCATTCCTCTGTTAGGGTATGTGCACACACACTAATTACGTCCGTAATTGACGGACGTATTTCGGCCGCAAGTACCGGACCGAACACAGTGCAGGGAGCCGGGATCCTAGCATCATACTTATGTACGATGCTAGGAGTCCCTGCCTCTCTGCAGGACAACTGTCCCGTACTGTAATCATGTTTTCAGTACGGGACAGTTGTCCTGCAGCGAGGCAGGGACTCCTAGCATCGTACATAAGTATGATGCTAGGAGCCAGGCTCCCTGCACTGTGTTCGGTCCGGTACTTGCGGCCGAAATACGTCCGTCAATTACGGACGTAATTAGTGTGTGTGCACATACCCTTATTCCTACGGTTACCATTCAGAAGACAGACTATTGACTACCTTGTCAGATGGGTGTGTTTCTACATAGTCTGGCATGGCCAGCACTGATTGGGCATGGTCAGCCTGTGTAGGGACACGCCCCACTCTGATAACACCCAGTTGTCAATATAGTCATAAATTTCTAGGAGGAATAACAGAAGAATGACAATGCCAAGTTCTAAGAAAAGATGCTCCAGAATTGTTATATTATGGGCAATACAAATATTTACTTAGACACGTCAGCAGATAAAAGGTCCTCTTTAAATAATAATGTCCTAATGTACTTTTATTATTAGGATTGCTACCTTAGCTTGTGGGACTTAATGACATCATAAATGCCAGGAAAGTACAAACATTATGATACCCATCTGTAATCTATAGGTTACAGATAGATGACTGCAGCTTGGATGCCACTGAGACTACATGGCATCATAAAATAGTCTGAAAAGTCTACTGAAAGATTGCATGAATGACATTGGGAATGACTGTTAATGTAAATTCATTGCTATTGAGGAAATTACCCAAACATATTACGCAAAACAGGTCCAAAGTGAATCTTATACGTTAACAACAAACTTTATAGTTGAACATTCGATCAAAGCTAAAAATTATGAATTATGGGACTGTATAGAACATTTACATCCATGTTTTTCCTGAATATGTATTCCCTATAAAACAGAAATAAAGAGGCTCGGTCTGCAGTGCAGAATAGTGCGGTTGAGAGATTCACAGGGGATGACACAGCGGTTGTGGAGTCATGTCCTACTTTGACATCTCGATGTGTATCAGATCACCATGTAGATTTGTAGATGTAGCCTGCAGATACCAACGCAATGGTTCAAGTGGTAATACTTCCATGTCTACGTACTTGTAGCCATTGATATTTTTATAGGTATTTCCATTGTATTAAACAGATACCCCTTGGTTTATACTTTCTAACACAGTCAACGGCAAATCTAGTACAGCTCATGAAGAGCACCCTGGAATACTCAAATTACGGAAATATCTTGTGTTTCTGTGTATGTTATTCATCTGTTCTATATTCATCAGCTTGGAATGTTAATGAGGAAAAATCCCATTCTTCTTGAAGATGAGGTTGTTCTGGTGAAATACATACTTTCAATTTTCAGGACTCGCTGAACCCTGCTTAATGTGCTTTCTGGGAAAATGACAGGGGCACAATAGATAGCTTTGTGCCATTCTGTCAGATGGATGAAGTGCAGATACAATGCCTGGGCTATTTGTGGGCTGCAGGGGCACTGTGGATCTGCTGATATGACAGATTTGCTAATGACATCTGACAGGAGTGTCACAAAGCAATGATTGTGAAGGTCCTTACTGTAAAATAGGATTGCTATAAAAATATTTTCTTTGGAGCGGCATTAAAAATAAGAGACAATTATACCATTGTCTGCTTGATAGTGTGAACCAGGCCTATCATATATACAAGCTATTCTGGTATGTTAATGAATTAATATGTCAATATCACCTCTGGTTGCAAATCCTCATTTTATAAAGATTCTTGAAAAACATTGCTAAAGAGATAATCCCACTATAGTATATTGTATACAGTATTATATAATGTGCAAGATGGAAATTTATATTCATTCCCTTCATTGTTATCAGGATCACGATCACCAACTCTAGGTAATAATTAACTTAAAGGGGTATTACAGTTTTAGCATTTTAATTAACATTTTTTATTTAATATCTCTGCTTGCAGCCATTCTTTAGGAACTTTCATGGTTTACTTGCAGGAGATAATAATCTGGCTTGGTTACGTGATGAACACACAGGTGCTTAGCGCTTTTTAAGACACCGCTCTGATACAAATACTGTAACGAGCCGTGCATCTGTGTGTCCATCACATGACCAAGACAGATTACTATCCACTGCAAGTAAACAACGAAGGTTCCCTGTAAATCTGTTGGAAATAAAAGGATGTGATGGTTAAGCGTTTTAGTTCACAGGAGATATTATTGAGAAAGGTATTTTCTGGTATCTTCTTCAAGGTAAACATTCACAATGTTTTCCAAAAATGAGCACAATGTCAGATGTAGCTATAATTTTTAGTCAACCTATTAATTCGCTCTGGTATTCACAGTCTCAAGAAGAACAATTTTAGGTTTTATAGATGCTCCTCAGCCCACGGTAGTTACATTTTGCAGAGAGCAATGAATGTTTAGTATTGTACTAATACCAATGTTTTCAGACCCAATGAGAAAAATGGCTCTATTCTTTGACCTTTCACAATTGTCTGTACAAATGCCCCCTACACATTAAACCCAGTTATATTTTTACGGTCACAACAAGAATACAAAATAATCCTGGGATGGACAAAATACTGTAGACAATTTTACCACTCCAGGAGTTAAATTTAAAGGTGTTCTCCACTTTAACAACAATATCTACTTGTTGGAAGAGACCCTTGACAAAAATCAGGTCACAATGCGTTCCCCTGCTGGGGCCTTCAACGACGAGCTGTGGGGAAACCGGTCAGCAAGTGTTCAGATGTACCCTGCAGCAACACCCTTGCAGGGGAAAATTAAGCATTACACAGTGCTTATTCACATAAATAGGGTGTGTGTGTGTGTGTGTGTGTGTGTGTGTGTGTGTGTGTGTCAGTGAGTGTGTCAGTGAGTGTGTCAGTGAGTGTGTCAGTGAGTGTGTCAGTGAGTGTGTGAGACACTCTTTGAAACGCTCTCCACTCCAAGAGATGAAGAAACTGAACATGGGACTACCATTAATTTAATATTCCCTAATAGAGTATATGGAAATGGGTTTTCTAAGATGGACAACCCCTTTAATTATTTTTAGTGCCCGATCAATAAGAACTTCCACAGACCTCAATAGAAAACTACCCAAAAGTTAAAGGGAACCTGTCACCAGCATTTCACCTATGAAACGAGCAATACCCGGTGGTAGTGGGTGAAAAATCATTTTTATATAACCTATAATTGTCTTCTTAATCGGCTCTATAGCTTTAGTATTCAGCTTTTTATAGTGTTCCCACACCGTATGCTAAGGAGTATAAAAGTCATATCTTCGTTTGAAAAGAGTCATATCTTCGTTTGAAAAGAGTCATATCTTCGTTTGAAAAGAGTCATATCTTCGTTTGAAAAGTCATATCTTCGTTTGAAAAGTCATATCTTCGTTTGAAAAGAGTCATCTTCGTTTGAAAAAAGTCATATCTTCGTTTGAAAAGAGTCATATCTTCGTTTGAAAAGAGTCATATCTTCGTTTGAAAAGAGTCATATCTTCGTTTGAAAAGAGTCATATCTTCGTTTGAAAAGAGTCATATCTTCGTTTGAAAAGAGTCATATCTTCGTTTGAAAAGAGTCATATCTTCGTTTGAAAAGAGTCATATCTTCGTTTGAAAAGAGTCATATCTTCGTTTGAAAAGAGTCATATCTTCGTTTGAAAAGAGTCATATCTTCGTTTGAAAAGAGTCATATCTTCGTTTTGAAAAGAGTCATATCTTCGTTTTGAAAAGAGTCATATCTTCATTCCTCAAGTCTGAGTTTACCCAGCCTCCTTACTTTTGATTGACAGCTCCTCGCCTTCTCCCAGCACACAAAATCCTGCGCTTGTGCATTGATGTCCTATTCTGGTGTGTGCACAAAAGGGACACCGGATTATTACGATAAAAGACGCAAAATGTTTGCAGACCGTTATTTACAGTCAGAGGAGGAGTTTAGGAGAGGTGATAACGGCAATGAACTTATGATAGCAGCGGGCAGTGAGAGGTGAGTAAAATTCAATAGGTGAAGTGCTGGTGACAGGTTCCCTTTAAGAGCCAGCAGCAGATTTCTAAGAATAATAGCTACTGTTCCTGGCTTCTGGGATGTGTCCAACCCTGAAAGCACTATTTCCTTCTGTCACGGTCTGCGGGTATGTGAACCCACTAGGCCACACCGCCGTATCGGGGAGGCAGCTGGCCAAACAGAGCACCCAATCAATACAAAGTCCAGCACAAGGGTACCTGAATAGTCCAGACAGTGGCAGAGGCTTTAGCATGGATGTTGGTGGTTGCAGCAGGTTGCGCCAGACGTGGCAGATGTCTGCAGGTGAAGCAGTTTGAGCCAGACGTGGCGGACAACCGCAGGTTGCGCCAGATGTGGTGGACGACAACAGGTGCAGAAGGTTGCGCCAGACATGGCGGATGACAACCGGAGCATAAGGACACGACTCCAATCACTAACAGGCTCAGGAATAACAACACATCACGGGAAACAGGATATAGGTAGCAGGGTACGGGAACACTGGGAACAGGGTAAACACGAAGGGACCATTTGCAAAGACTAGCATGGGAATTACAAACAACCCTCAGGCAAGGAGTGAAGGGGCAGGGCCCTTATAGTCCAGGGTGATCTGGGAGTAATTAGTCAATTCTTAACATGTGTGCACACTAGCCCTTCAAGGCCGGGAATGAGCTTGTGCGCGCACCCTAGTGGTCACTGCAGGACAGGACGGCTGCATGTGCTGGCATCCTCGGGGAGGAAGACCTCGGCAGGATAAAAGGGGTCCGCGTTCTGGGACCGTTACACCTTATATACAATACCATATAAGGCTTCGTTCACATCTGCGTCAGGGCTCCATTCTGACGGAAAGCTCAGACGGAAGCGAGCCCAGACGCAAATGTTAACATAGCCTAACCTTGGCCCTTTGTAAACTGCCTTATAAAGTCTTCAGACAACAGTGGAACAATATTTATAACAAATTAATTGTTGGAACCATTCTACATAAGTAACCGTGGGAGACAGTTGACTCAAGGTCATAGATTTTACAGCTGAATATTACAATATAAACAGTAGAATAATAAAACGTGACATAAAATGCACTCATTTTGTTTTGTAACTTTGTAAAAAAAACATTTCTATACGTTTGTATTTTTGTATTTGTTTCTTCTTTGTGAACACAGAATTTCATAGGAACAAATATCAAAGTCGTTTTATTTTTATTTTAATTGCAATTCATAACCAACATGCGTTGGCATCATCACAAAACATATTGTTCTCCAGTAATCTCTTAGATAAATATTCAAACAGGAAAGAGGACTTTGTTTATCACTACATAATGTCTCTTGCTTTATTTTATGTACTGTAGCCATGCAAATTTTACCATCTATAAGCAAATTGCATGAGAAAGGAGTATTAAACACCACCAGCAAGTATCTAGAATATTTACTTCCTTTCTAAATTAAGAAATAAATGAACGTTCAGCTATTGAGGCCCATCTGGTTTCCAGAAAAGATCGATTCTGTTACAAACTTAAGTTCTGTCCACACTGCCATCATGGATCACCGTTATTAACATAGCCACGACCAATATAAAAGATGCATTTTCAAGCAGATATCAATTAATCAGATTTGTTTAACCCCTTAATGACCAGCCTATTTTAGACCTTAATGACCAAGCCATTTTTTACGTTTTTCCATCGTCGCATTCCAAGAGCTATAACGTTTTTATTTTTGCGTCGACATAGCCGTATAAGGTCTTGTTTTTTGCGGGACAAGTTGTACTTTTTAATAGCACCATTTTGGGGGACATATTATTTATTGATTAACTTTTATTAACTTTTTTTTGGGGGGGGGGGGGGGGGGAGAATAGAAAAAAACCTGAAATTTCGCCACTCTTTTTCACGTCTTAAATCAACGGCGTTTACCGTGTGATATAAATAACGCAATAACTTTATTCAGCGGGTTGTTACGATTGCAACGATACCAAATTTGTATCGTTTTTGTATGTTTTACTACTTTTACACAGTAAACGCTTTTTTTTCAAAATTATTTGTTTTTGTGTCTCCATATTTGAAGAGCCGTAACGTTTTTATTTTTTCGCCGATGCGGTCGTTTGAGGGCTTTTTTTTTTGTGGGACGACTTGTAGTTTTTATTGGTACCATTTTTGAGTAGATGCGACTTTTTGATCTCTTTTTATCACATTTTTTTAAAGTCAGGATTCACAGAAAGCAGAAATTTTTCCATAGTTTTTATTACATTTTTTACGGCGTTCACCGTGCGGGTTAAATAATGTAATAGATTTATAGTCGGGGTCGTTACGGACGCGGCGATACCAAATATGTGTAACTTTTTTACTTTATTTAGTTTTTTTAATAGTAAAGCATTTTGTAAGGGGAAAAGCTGGGTTTTTCATTTTTTTTTCAATTAACTTTATTAAACTTTTTTTTCACTTTTTTACTAGTCCCACTAGGGGACTTTAATATGCGATTCTCCGATCGCTATTATAATACACTGCAATACTTTTGTATTGCAGTGTATTACTGCCTGTCCATTTAAAACGGACAGGCATCTGCTAGGTCATGCCTCCGGCATGATCTAGCAGGCATTCGCTCCAGGCAGACCTGGGGGCCTTTATTAGGCCCCCAGCTGCCATTAGAGACACAGGCACTCGGCGATCGTATCGCCGGGTGTCGGTGGGAGAGAGAGGGAGCTCCCTCCCTCTCTCCAAAACCACTCAGATGCTGTGCTCGATATTGCGCACCGCATCTGAAGGGTTAAACGGGTGAGATCGATACTAATATCGATCTCACCCGGCAGAGCAGGGACGCTCCCAGCCCTCAGCTGCCTCTAGCAGCTGAGAGCAGGGAGATTTGACGCTCCCTGCTCTGTTTACTTTATCCTGATGCAGTGCCATAAAAAGGCATATGCATCAGAATAAAGCCCGTTAGTGGCCGCCGTTAAAAGGCATATTGGCGGTCACTAACGGGTTAATAGAGGTTTATCAGGTTACCATTGGGATCATTTTTGTTTTATGCAGACTAGAATATTCTTGCTGTCAAAAACACTAGAACCCAAACAAAACAGAACACAACGCTAGTGTGAAAAGAGGCAAAATAGGAGGTTATAGTCAGATCTAGTCAAACATTGTACTGTTACATACTGCTGGGTGAAGGTACCCTTTTTACATTTTAACATAACCAGATCCAAGTCATTCATGACCATATCAAGGTCACCCTCACAGTGCCCTTACAATCCATCCTTGTTTGTAGTTCACTTTTAGGTGTTAATACTTTCTGCCATGGAATGAGGGATTCCTTGAATTATTAACAGGAATCCTTATAGTCCGCATTGAGAAGAAAAGGCTCAGTTAATGCATATGCTTTCTCCTGTAGCAAGAGGGCACCAAACCGTCAGCCACAGAGTGGAAAATAAGATACCAAATGACTATATCCACTTTATTTCCAAATCAAAATAGATGAAACACAAGGAAAAGGGACTGTATCACCAATACGCTAACAAAGGACTAGAAGTAGTACAATTTGCTGCAATACTTAGTCTGTACCCCCATGGTGTTTTTGGAGATAGATGTTGTTCAGAAAAAGAATGAATAATGCGGATCTTAACACAGTTACTGACAGAAGAAATATATAATAATCTAAACTAAGAAATTTTTCAATATATCACTTGCAAGCACAATTTAGAATGCCTGGAATAAATGGTTGCGCTACATGAGCTGCATGCAAAGTATCTTAGGGGGATGTTTGGCCTCGCTAGGTTTTCTTTTCCAGAAACTTTGTAATGGATCTTAGAGTAACAAGCCTGTTTCTGCTCTTATCTGGCTGTTTTCCTGCTCCCCCTCATCTGTTCAACGGACTTCCGCTGAAAATTCAGCTCTATACTTCTTTAGTCGGACTGCAGCTCAGATGTATCAGATTACACATGTCTATGGAAGCCTACGGAGAGGGGTGGGGGGGAAGAGTGAGCAGGAAGTGCAGGAGATAAGAGCAGAACTACAGATATAGAAACTTTCTATCACAACCAAAGCACTTTATTCCCATCAGTACTTCTCTATATATGTCCTGCATGATCCTGGGGCTGTTTCTGAGTGAGAGAGAAGGTTATGGATCAGATTCTCCTCTTCTTACTACATATATAACATGCAAAGGGTAAAACTGCTAAAAATTGCAAACTCAAAGTCATGTAATGACCAGAAATAGTGCTGCTCCTCACGTACACATACATTAGCTTATCCTAAAAAGTCAAACGAAACGACAGATACCCTTTAAATCTCTAAGGCTTCATGCCCACTTCAGTCTTTTTCTTCAGAGTGCTAGCCGTTTTTCTGACGGATAGCACCCTGACCCATTTATTTCAACGGGGCCATGCATACTTCAGTTTTTTGACGGTCCCGTTGCTCCGTTCCGACAAAAGTAGAGCATGTCCTACTTTGGTCCGAGATTCCGTGACCGTGAGGCCCATGCAAGTCAATGGGGCCGTCAAAAAAACTGAAGGCACACGGAAGGCAGGTGTGTGACGGAGCCATTGCCTAGCAACGGCCGGGCGGGCGGGCAGAAGTACATTAGAGATTTTACACTAATCTGCAGCCACTTATCTCTCTATCCAGCACTGATAGAGAGAAGAGGCTGCTGATAAAAATAAAATAAAAAGCAGTTCATACATACCCCGGTCGTTATCTTGGCGACGAGTCCCTCTTCTTCTTCCTCCAGTCCGACGCGGCAGTCCATGTGGCCGCTGCAGCCTGTGATTGGGTGAGGAGGCGGTCACGTGGGATGAAGCATCATCCCTGGAGGCCGGCATTCTGACATCATCCAGTCACGGCGTGACCGCCACTACAGCCTGTGATTGGCTGCAGCGATGACATGGGATGAAAGGTCATCCCATGAGGCCGGACAGGAGGAAAATGCAGGGGGTTCTGGGTAAGTATGAACTGTTTTTTTATTTTTTTTATTTCATTAAAATTGTATTTTGCGAGCGCCGAGCATGGTCATTCTTCAGCGCTAGTCACTGTCCAGGGTGCTGAAAGCGTTCCCGCTGATCAGTGCAGCCCATTAACTCTTTCAGCACCCTGTACAGTGACTAGCGCTGAACAACCCTGGTCTTTCAGCACCCTGGACAGTACCATGCTCGGCGCTCGAAAATGGAAACACTGAGTGCACACGGAAACCACACGGCCGCTAAAAGGGCACACGGATCAGTCAAAAACGGCCGCTAAAATGGTGAAGGAAGTGTGCACGAGGCCTAACATTTTCTCTGATTCATTCGATCAAGTATATCTGCTCCACATATTCAATTATTTAGCCATGTGCCAATTCAGCTTCAATTACACGCAGAGCAAATGTATCGATAACAAAAATGCATAAAAATACCTAGAAACGTATGACTTTTAAAGTCAAACAATTGCTTACAATATTTATCCCCGTTACTGGAGACTTCCATCACCTGTTTTGACCAGTGAAGCTAGAGAATGACCGCTCATTCAGTTGGTACCAAAGTACACCCATAGGTAAAAAATAATAAAAATAGAAAAGGTTTCCAATTCGGTCTAATTTCTAAAAGTGAAGACAACAAGTTACGTGTGAAATATTTACTTAAAAAAAAGGGACCATAAGGCATATTCACAATTACCATCTGTATTAGAAGGAAAATTTGAAGAAATTGCGCCAGACGAGCTAGAAAAAGGTTTTCAAGTGTGAGCTCGCCTTTCAGAGTTCAAACAACCTTGTCTGTACTGGGTAAACGTAAATTAGTTGTAGGTTGTAATACTTGTCATTGGGGTCATAGTGAGATTTATTCAGAGTGACAACTCAAAGGTCTCAGTTCAAATACATTGAAGATTTGTTGAAAGGAGGACTGTGAAGTTGAGAAAACTCTACAATAGAATTCAATCTATATTTCAGCCTGCAGCAAAAAGCATGATTTAATATACTCCTCCAGAAGATTGCTTTCGCTGTACCTCCAAAGACTTTCAAAGCAAAGTTCAGCTTGTGATGTATAGGTTATAGTGATCATTATATTTGTTTTGCCAATAATATAAATGGAACCGGTCACCAGAGTTTTGGTCATTAAACCGACGCCATGATGCTGTAGTGCTCGATGTAGCGGCGTACGGACTCAATAGAAAGTCTATGAGCCCGTACACCGCCACATCAAATTTTCGGAAAAAGCAGAACAGAAACGAAGCGGTTCAGCACTTACACGAGTGCTTCTGCTGCTTCGTTCTAGCGATTGGTGGGGGTCTCAGTGCTCGGACCCACACCATTCAAAACTTCATGTCACAATGACCTGTCAGAAGCTTGTTGAACGTTTAGTTACCCTTTAACAAGAATCATCTGGGCGGTGCTGGAGCGATGAGGAGTCACGGCTGTTATAACGCCCATTGTTCCTTGATTGACATCCAGGGGGCGTTTGAAGTCAGCGTTAAATGTGCTGAATTAATGAGTGAATGGCGCGCGTGCTGGATTTTGGCTCAACTGATGTTAAATACTCCCCTATATGTTAGAGAAATTTATATACAGCAACTGCCTCACGTACACTCTGTCTTAAGAAGTCCTTGGCATATACTTCATTCAAAGAATTTACGTGCTTATTTACATCACATATCTACACAACAAGTAAATTAATCCTTTATCTAGGATAGTTGGCGAAGAAATGAAAACTTTCTCCTTTCTGTCCCAATGGAAAACTCTACATCCAGAACGGTTAGTGTATAGCACAGATACAGTCTAGTAAGTACAGAGCTATTTATACCAACTTGGATATAGCCGTTTTGGGCTTATTAGCCTTCATCAGGACAAGTTGGCTGTGCTACGCTGTTTCCGTAATTCTCATAGAAGTGAATAGGAGTTACAAAAACAGTGTAGCACAGTGAACTCTGCTCTTTCCGTACTCCTGGTCCACCTCTCCACTGAGTTTCTGCCTAGATGCTGCGTCCAGCGGCCATCTCCCCAAGCGTGTATTCTCCCCTTAAAGCCACAATTAATTTTATTTAGCTCAGATTTGTAAGTAATTCGTGACAAAAAAAATCTTGGTTTGTCTTTGATCCACTAAAATTTTACGGGCGTGGCGTTATGGAAGAATACTACATAGATCTGAAATACAACCGTGCATACGAACCCTAAAACGATTTTCTTGTCTGGCTAAATATTGTTTCCTTCCATTTCTTTGCATTTACTTTCAGCGAGGAACACATTCGTTTTTATTTTATTTTAGTTTGCAAATAGATAAGAAAAAAAGGGCTGCTTGAGAAAGCAAGTAACAAAGCACTCCCACAGGTCTGAGACAGACAGGGGAAATAATGCAGGGCAGTGGATGTGCCATTAAGAAGGAGACAGGCCAGTGTGCAGCGGAGAAGACATAGAAAACTCTGGGGAGATAATTAGGCTGGTATAATGGGGTCCAGCTTTTCATCAGGCTCCTACATTAACCAGTGCAGACATTGTAACACTGATGTGTGCACCTCATTAGAACGCTTGTGTACCAGTAGAATTCGGACAAATAAGAAAAATCTATCTTATTTAACGATTCAGTAAAATACGTGTTATAGAAAATGCATCATAAAGAATCACAATCATTAACTTCGTTATAGTTGAATAGCCTAAACGTTTTCGGAGTTTGCAATCTACCTTATGTTGAAATTTGGTCCCAAAGGTAAGATCTTAGGGACTGTGGAAGCCGTGGCAGTCTTTAGTCATGTCCTTATAATAAGCATTGTGTATGAAACCAAGGAAAGAAGGGGGATATGAATCATCTGCAAATACAGTCTCAGCCTGTAGCTGTGGCTGTAAAATTTAGGCTTTGGAACAAAGTTCAATGTAAAATAGATTACAAAATTAGGGATCATGCACACGGTAGTGCTACAGCTCCTTACAGGATCAAAGTTGTACAGGGCGACAATATGGCCCTTGTAGAAGTCTATGGGGTGAAATTCTGGCTCTGTAGGACTCTCATTTACCTAAACTGGGATGACCTGCAATACCAGACTCAACTGCGCTGTTTCGGGGAGGAGAGGCTCTCACTTAATTCTGAAAAAATGGTTTAATCTTCGATATATCAAGGATTTATATATATATATATATATATATATATATATATATATATATATATATATAAAAAAGTATCATTATGGAACATGTACAATGCAGTACGAATGAAAACATCTTATGAATAAACAGTGTGGTCGCCAATACAGAATGTCAATGGCAGCTGGGGAGAAGGAGGCAGCATTGATCTGCTGCTGCAGTCACGTGACGTGAAGTTCATTGACACACGCGGACTGGTGGCTGAGCACTGTAGGGCCCTAGTGGTGAAATTTAAGACAATTAGTAGCACGAGTATATATAAAAATAAAATATTTTATTTATTTTTACTGCGGCCACAGTAGTGGGTTTTCTGCAATTATCTCAAATGACCTTGCAAATAGAGAACGTAGATTTAAAATGTGGTTTCAAAACGTAGAACAAAAAAAGAAAAAGCAATGACATTGAGCGATCATGACCAGGGCTAAATACATTTTCATTTGCAATCAACCAAAAGCAGAGTTCAGGATAAATCATCACATGTTCATAAATATTCAGCAACATAGGTCTGAGGTTTGCTTCCCTTATGCTTTATTTTTTCAATAAAAACCACATGATATGGATTAAATCATTAAGAGGTAATTCTTATGCTAAGGGGATTTAAAAATACAATTCTAGATTTTAGAATAAATGCACTAAGGAAAACTGTAAATCATACTATAGATGCAATCAACAAATGCTGGTCTTCCAAGAACTTTTTTGTTTTTATATCTGCTCTGCTTTGAAAGATGTATCGTAGAGCATCAGACCGTGTTCACACAAAGAGAAAAAACTTTTGGATGAAAAGCCACACTAGTCAGCTCTCTCTAAGGGTATGTTCACACGGCCTATTTACGGACGTAATTCGGGCGTTTTTGCCCCGAATTACGTCTGAAAATAGCGCCTCAATAGCGTTGACAAACATCTGCCCATTGAAAGCAATGGGCAGACGTTTGTCTGTTCACGCGAGGCGTAATTTTCGCGCCGCTGTCAAAAGACGGCGCGTAAATAGACGCCCGCGTCAAAGAAGTGACCTGTCACTTCTTTGGCCGTAATTGGAGCCGTTATTCATTGACTCCAATGAATAACAGCGCTAATTACGGCCGTAATGGACGCGGCGTTCAAGCGCCTGCACATGCAGTTACGGCTGAAATTACGGGGATGTTTTCAGGCTAAAACATCCCCGTAATTTCAGCCGTTACGGACGCCCTCGTGTGAACATACCCTAAGGCTTGGTTCACACGACCTATTTTCAGACGTAAACGAGGCGTATTATGCCTTGTTTTACGTCTGAAAATACGGCTCCAATACGTCGGCAAACATCTGCCCATTCATTTGAATGGGTTTGCCGACGTACTGTGCAGACAACCTGTAATTTACGCGTCGTCGTTTGACAGCTGTCAAAAGACGACGCGTAAAATTACAGCCTTGTCAAAAGAAGTGCAGGACACTTCTTGGGACGGTTTTGGAGCCATTTTCTCATAGACTATTGAAAACAGCTCCAAAAACGGCCGAAAAAACGCGAGTTGCTCAAAAAAAATCTGAAAATCAGGTGCTGTTTTCCCTTGAAAACAGCTCCGTATTTTCAGACGTTTTTGGCTCAGCGTGTGAACATACACTTAGGGTTATGTCACGACTTTAGGGAACCTTCACTACGAACTAAGCCATGTCCCACTAGATACAATTCTCGCTGCACATAGTTCTCTAATTTCCAATTACCACCTTGCTGCCCTAAACTCCATGAGTCAGAGTATTCTACTCAGTTGTATTACACAGTTGAAATAATCTACTAGACTACATAATATATCTGTATAGTATTGGGTGTGGTGTACTATAACTAGTCACCTGTAGCACTTTGGGCACACCATAGAAGTTTCCTGGCACAGGAGCTGCAGCAATTTGCGACAACGCTCCACCTATGGCACTGGCCTTTCCTCCCGTGTGCTCACAGTTCCTGTGCAAACCAGTAGTGTTGCTCGGGCTCTGTGTGTTGCCCGTGCTCTGTGGCCCACACAATAGGGTAAAAATTACTGCTAACCATTAATGCTATATAGTACTCTATATTATTGGCTCAAACATTTCTAGTTGCTCTTAAAAGAAAATACACAATGCCTACTGTAGGCATTATTTAATCATTCCCTCTATAGCGGGTATTTTGTATAATGGAACTAAACAATGCTCATGCGTGTTTTGCGGTTACCAACTTTCACTTATAGGGGTCCTGAGGATGGTATTGGGGGTCCCACAGCTTTCAATGTCACTGCGTACACTATGGCTGGCTGTTGCGGTTATGGTGGTCTTGTGGCTCGTCAGTATTAGTCGGGCACCTTGGCACTGTGGAATATTTTCCAGAAACAGGATTACAAGGGTACGGCTACATGGGCAATATTTGAGTATCATCCAACTGTCTGCTATGCCCTTACCATACAGCCTAAACTGAAGACTCTGCAAAAACATGATATCCACTGACCTATGTAGACACAACTACCTGTATTGTTCATATGAGAGAAGGGTCCGTCTTGCATAGAGCAGTTCTAAAAACGAGCACTTATATCATGCAAAGCTATGACGACATGGAAATAGCTTAAATGTTGAGTGTCTATTTAAATGCTAAAGACTTTTTAGACTAGAACTTTAAGAAAAAAGGCAAGTAAAGGTTCCGGACTACAAATGTAACAGTAACAAAACAAAACAGGTCTAGTGGGTCTAGCAAAGGGACAAGATTGCACTTTGGAGAAAAGGATAGGAGATCAGTTACTTTCAACTTGTTCTTAGATACGCATGTATTAAATTTTTAATTAAATGCTAACATTTTTGTGTTTTAGAAAAGGATTTTCATGTTCTAGGTGATGCTAGCATACACTAAGTCTCCACGCTTTTCTGCCTCTTCTAATTGTATTTTTGCTGCTAAAAAGCCCTGGCTCTTGAATGATCTGGACCTTACAGTTATAATTAGGGAACAGACTTTATAGAGAAATGTTGTTTGCGTACACTAATCCAACGCTTCTGGTTTTGCATTATTTTATGCTATCTGCTCTGTTTTTTGTGTTAGCTGATATTATCTCATGTTGTACCTGCCTGTCAACTCCACACACTGTGAAAAGAAACACAAATTTAAAATTCAGAGACCATGAATCTGAAATGAATGATGGCTTTGTCCCTGCCTACTAGAATGTAAATGATTTGACTCTATGTTATATAGTAGCATGGTGTATAGATGTGCATCTTAGTTTGCTACAGATATATTTGGGATAAATATAACCCTTTCACCTTCTCAAACATTTATTTTTCTATATATTATAATTCACTGCTTCCATCTGTACATATAAAAAATACTATGTGAGCTTACACTTACAATGGCTGAAGAACATTGCATGTGAAGCCAAGGTGGCAACTCTTTAGGTTTCACTGTAGTGTGGCAGTCACTTACCAAGAGTGAGAAGAACTATAGCTTGCGAAAAACAAAAAAAACATAACAAAAACATGGCTACTGGGTATAGAAATTGAAATATGTTGTGGATTTTACTCTGGATAAAACCAGGCGAAAGAATACCTACAGTATAGTCCTAGTCATAATTCTACACCCGGGGTTAAAACCATGGCACAAATTTAGATCTTTCATTCAAAAATGTGGTCAGCTATTGTCCATCCACTTTATACAACATCCCTCACCATCATCTATCAGGAGAACAAACCAACCAAAGGAAGAGACTTTTATTTTTATCTGTCTATGGTCAAAAA
The DNA here is from genome assembly GCF_050947455.1 of Rhinoderma darwinii. NCBI lineage: Eukaryota > Metazoa > Chordata > Amphibia > Anura > Rhinodermatidae > Rhinoderma > Rhinoderma darwinii. The sequence continues at coordinate 360,563,486 of NC_134688.1, forward strand.
GAGAAGACAACTTGTTCCAGGGCCTGCGTGAAGATATTTAAGGCTTCGTTCACATATCCGCCAGGGCTCTATTCTGACATTACGTCTGAGCTTTCCGTCAGAATGTAGCCCTGACTGAAACAAGCGGAATAAGTTTCTGTTTCCATTATCATTGATTTCAATGGCGACGGATCCGGTGCCAATGGTTTCAGTTTGTCTCAGTTGTGCAAGGGTTTCGACATTTTGACAATAGCGTAGTCGACTACGGTATTCATTCCGTCAAAAGCACGGAAACCTTGCACAACTGAGACAAACGGCAACCATTGGCACCGGATCCGTCACCATTGAAATCAATGGTGATGGAAACAGAAACTTATTCCATTTGTTTCAGTCAGGGCTCCATTCGGAGGAAAAACGCAGACATAACGTCAGAATAGAGCCCTGACTGATATGTGAACGAAGCCTAAGAGACTCTTTTCACTAGTGTATCAATTATATATGGCACACGGTATCCTTATCCTATACAGCATACCTAGATCCATAAATCTATCTAAAACGAAACAATGAAAATGTACGGCTAATTTTTTTCAGAATACTTTGGAATAACATATGTGAGCTTTCCATTTCCAAATAAGGCAGGAGATTAAATATGGCTGGTTTTATAATTACTATGTTTATCCAGCGGTTCAACGCAAACATCTAATCACTGTGTCTTTACCGTCACACGTTCACTGTAGCACTAATCCCATATACTCCGTTTAATCAACCATATGCTTTGCTTTCACACTTACAGGGTTTCCAGCCTAATCTTTCATTTGTTTTTAATTATTTTAGTGTTATTAGAAGTGATGTAACCAAGATAACAAATGTAAATTAGAGCCAAGTGGAGCTTTACCAGGATCCATCACAGATCCGTAGTAAAATTGATGAGATGATTCTGAATAGAAACAAAATGCAATGTAAAAAAATATATATTATTAACTTTGCAAGCGAAGAGTTACATGGGCATTATGTAAATTTACTGCAGGCCACAATTTTAAATTCATTGGAGTTGGTGTTTATAATCTTAAGCTAGCTATAGGCCCCTGCTGGAATAAAAAATGGCGCCTTGAAGTACAACGGCTTGCCCCTTCGAATTTACAAGTCATTGGGCAGTCCACGCAGCTGGCTTGCACTATTTTGACCGTTCCTACATGCAATCTATTATGGGAATGTTGTTTATGCACTATACATAATTTATGAAAAAAAACTTCCAAATCGAAGGCTACCATAATAGGCTAGTAATGACTTTAGAATTATAATGTCAGCAATTAAGAGGATATGAGGGGTCTGAATAGGAACTCTAGTCCCCAGGGAGAAGTAATAGAGCACATTTTATATAAATGAAGGGAACAGATAGACAGCTTAGTTTACCGCAAATACCACTGGTCAAATAAAGATTAGGAAAAAGGCTGTAAAAATAAATAAATCTGATCATATAAATGGCAAGGAACAGTGTATGATCATGTAAAGATGTCGTAACTAATCAAGCGTTAGTCACAATTAACCAACGTATAAGCAATTTCTATATATAGCAACCATTTTGCTAAACATGGATTAGTGTCAGTAAGGCTGTAAAATAGATCCATGGAGGTGTATATTTGGCCACAAAATGGGGTTGGAACCATGTTGTCTGCACGCGCCCAACAAATGAATCAACAAGACCAGAAATTAGGTTTGTGAAAAAAAAAATATATATCAGATAACTATAGAGAAGCAAATAAGAGAGATCCTACTGGCCTCATGCACACGAACATAAAAACGTCCGTAATTACGAGCCGTAATTACAGGCCCATAGACTTCTATTGGCCACGGGTACCTTCCCTATGCACTATGTGTCTTCCTTTTTCCATCTATTAGAGACATAAGATCCTTTTCCTACCAGGAGTTCTTTGAATGTGGAGAGAGACGATAAGGAGCTTGGTGGAACTACAAGGATAAGAATTACCATCCACACCCTCATTGGATTGCGGACTGTCCACTGCATTTTTCTGGGAGAGAGCCCATACTGAATGATATTGGACTGTTACCAGTGCCGTCTGAGCGGTAAACTTCACTGTACTTTATATATGTTATTTAGGGTATTTGTTGGATCATACCCAATTTAGTTTTGCCTGCTCCGGTCTGAGAGAGATTTTGTGGGTATTTGAGCCAAGAGAAACCACCATTATATTCATATTTATTTATTGTGTTTAGGTGGCATTGGTATTCGCAGTGTGCGGTCACCATTTTCTTGTGTGCTTATATATAGATTTATATAGATAGATATTGATATCTATACACACACACACATATATATATATATATCTATATGAAATCCAAATAGGAGGCAGCACTCCAATATCATTAAAACAGTGAAAACCAGTTAATTTCTCCACATGTGACGTCCAGTCCTACTCAACGGGGCCTTTCTCAGGCCTATATATGCGCTTTAGGCTAGATCATTGGGTCTACCATTGGTGGACATAAAATTGTGACAAAATAAACAAATACACTCCGGTTGACCTTGGACATTCTTTCAAAGCCCAGTTGGATTCTATCTTTCAGACAGTAAGGCTGTATTCACATCTGCGCTATGCTTCCCTTTATAAAAGAAACCACTGAGCTAGATCTATCGAAGGAAAGATCTGAATGTCACCTCACAGACCTCATTGACTTAAAATGGTGTCCGGTGGGATTATGGTCAGTTTGACAGCAAGAATACCCTGCATTCTGCAATATCCTTGCTGGAAACCATGACGGAACTCCTGATGGAATGTAATAGTGCAAATGGGAACATTATTACGGTGATATATGGATACTGTGAAATTTGGGGACACTAAACTGGCGGCAATAGAGGTAATAGGAGACTAAAGTAGAGCAGCCTGCTGCCTTGAAAATGTGCGTACTTAGTGAAGATCATCCCACACACACATTAGAAAATAATACTGCACCTTTCTATTTACATAGTGCTCCTCCGCATTACCAAGCAGCACAATGATCATCGTACAGTAGCTCTACTACTCTGGAGCGACAAGAAATAGAAAGTGCAAGGAGTGGGATTAGCAAACTGACAGTTCTCCTTTCTAGCCCCAGTAAACTGTACATTATTGAAAAGTTCTCTGAGCAGGCATGAAAGAGACTTGTCATCGGTTATGCTCCTCGTGGAGATGGGAAGACAATACAATTACCCGCAGCGCTCCACCTGTCTGACTTCAAAACATAGCGTAAATGGTGACTGCCTTAAGACAATGCATGTTAGAAGAGGAAGATTACCAATAATTCCAGGTTTACAATGCCTTACAAAATAAATCACTTGCACATGGTAAAACCGCATACCGATAGCATTTCAAACGTGCAATGAGAGACAATTAAGATTCTATCTAGAAAAAACCTGCAACACATTTATTGTAGGAAAAAGAAAATAAAAACGAAATGCACTAGGACTAAAAGATATAAATAATGGAATAAGAATTTTAAATAGTTAGAAAGCACACTCCATGGAATGTTTTTGGTGGGTAAAGACACAGCGGCCAGATGTTTGTTGGTATTCAACAAAAGGATAGTGGTCAGAATTATCAGTTTTACTGGAGTAAACCCAATGAGATATATGGCGTTCGGGCCGTAACGCCATATTTATGAAGCTCATGTGCCACTTTTTCTAAAACATACAAATGTTCTAGAAAAATGCTTGGGGCTTCAGAGTCATGCAGAGTCCGACATGGAGTTGTTTTATAGCGGATCTGCCACCTCAATACGCTGTCCTTACCTGTGATTGATGGCTGGCTGCTATGCATCTGCATACAAAGCAGCCTGTCAATCACCACGTCATTCAAGAGGGGCGGGGGAAGCGCTCTCCTCATGAATTCACCGGACTCATAACTAGAAGTCCTCTTTACTTTTGATCGTTCCTATTAGCCAAACTGCACAATATTTTTTTTGTGCCATTGTGGCTAAAAGGAGAACAGACCGGTCACTGTAATATGCTGTCCCTACCCAGGCGAATGTGGCACACACAGCACTGGGGGAGAGACTCGCACACTTGGTGCATCTGTACTAATAAAACTCTACCCAGGCATTTTTTGCTTGTGGAGTTAATAACCCTGTGGCATTATTTTTCCTATACACAGCATGCTCTAGGTGTGGCATCTATGAGGACATTTCCCTCCCCTACTGAAGTTACTATTGTTGTGGCTTTTGGAAGATAGGTGAAGAAGACAAAGGGATTTTCCGAGTTATTCTAAAAAGTAGCAAGGGTAGGAGAGATGCATTAAAAAGAAAAAAGCTATTGCTCATCTCACAGATCCCATGCGTTCCAGTGCTGCCTCACCAGTCCTCCCCGCCGCGGTTTATTGACATGGCTGCAGCGATGATGTGCTTGTATAACCACATGATCGCTGAAGCCAATCACTGGTCTCAGAGGGTATACAGCACAAGATTGCGGAGGCCTGTGATTGGCTGCAGCGATCATGTGGGTATACATCATCTATGCAGCTATGTCAATAAACAGCGTCAGGAAGGACCGGAGCGGCAGCGATAGTACGCCGGGCATCTGTGAGGTGAGTAATAGCTCATTTTGCTTTTGATATATCCCTGCCACTTTTTAGAATAACTTGGAAAGTCCTTTAGAAGACTGCAGACTAAGCAATCCATCCCTGTTATATAAGTAAATTATTTATGCTATGTAGGCCCAAAACAGGTAAAAGCAATAAAGCAGCACTACATAAAAATGATAATGGGACCATTTTTTACGTAAACTATTAACGTTTATGGTTACACAAGCTATTTATTTGATACACTATTTTGCAAATTGCAATATAGTTGGTAGTAATATACTGTAGTAGGCGATTGTAGAATTTTTCCATGAGATTGCATTCTTAAAATCTATAAAGAACTTATCAATTCACGTGACTACTATTAACCCTAGTATTCACTCGCCAATCAATAATCTAAGTTCTAACCAGCTATTTGGTGGATACTTTTTTATTTTTTGTCAGAGACAACTAAAGCAGCTCTCCATTATAAGAACCCCACTGGACCCACTAGATCAGATTTATTTCATAGTCAATATTGGCATACAGCCATAACATTTTTAATAACCTTACAGAACATTCAAGAGAGAACTGCCCTTCACTATGTCAAAGAAAAGCTGAAGAGTGCTCTCCACTTTTACCCAACATAGGGCCATTTTGTTCTAGGCGTTGGCAGGGACTCCCACAGGTTAGACATTCATGGTATCTTGATATGCCATCAATGTCTGTTGTGGGAAAACCACTTTAAGTATAAATGTTAGATATACTGGTCTCTCCTTGTTAGGCCATTTTCACACAAGCATAGAAGTATTTGCTAAAACCAGGAATGGGTCCAAAGAACCGAAAAGGTGCAAAATCCTTCAATTGTTTTTCTGTGTGTTTACTCTCCATTCCTGGTTTTAGCTTACAAAACACTGAATCACACTGCTGTGTGAGAGTGGCCTTAGAGAGTGTTTTCTATTTAAATACTGGTTGCTGCCTTCTACTAGCTAAGCAATATCCAGGCCTGAATATTATACACGTATATAAATATGCAGCAGTATCATGCATGGGGAAGACAGACCAAGAGCAGCAGCCTGATCCCCTAATAAGACGGACTGCACATTTCAGACTACTACAGGCATACCTCCAACAAACATTGGTGTTTATTTGGAGATCAAAGTTTTTCCTTATTAGAGCTAAAAGGCAGCTAACACTGAAGAAAACGAATAGAAAAGTAGCGTGATGGCTTTCCTTTATAACGGAAGCAATAAAGCTGTGGCAGATCCGTCGTTTGGCAAATCCGAACAGTCACTGACAGACTTTATTGACTTTAATTGGGTCTGTCAGGGATCTGGTATTTTTTTTAGTGCATGTATGGTTTTGCAAACTGCACTATTCTAGCCATAAAAAAAAAACGGACCGACCAAAAGCCTTTCACAAGGAGCAATGCTTGGTTATGTATGGGAAAGAGTGATCGTTACTACGATTGCTCGTCCCTATACATTTCCATCATGTTGGTAGCACATCTCCCTGTTTACACCGGGAGATGAGCTGCCGACAACGATAAAATTTTCGGCTGCAAAAACAATACGATCAGCCGCAAGCATTTGCTCATTCATCGACTGATCGTTGCCCTGTTTACACAGTGCAATGATTGGGAACGAGTGTTCATATGATTACCCGATCATTGGTCCATGTAAAACGGCCTTTACTAGAAGGCTGGGTTTACACGAGCATGTTACGTCCGTAATGGACGGAACGTATTTCGGGCGCAAGTCCCGGACCGAGCACACTGCAGGGAGCCGGGCTCCTAGCATCATAGTTATGTACGACGCTAGGAGTCCCTGCCTCTCCGTGGAACTACTGTCCCGTACTGAAAACATGATTACAGTACGGGACAGTTGTCCTGCAGTGAGGCAGGGACTCCTAGCATCATAGATAACTATGCTAGGAGCCCGGCTCCCTGCAGTGTGTTCGGTCCGGGACTTGTGGCCGAAATACGTTCCGTCCATTACGGACCAAACATGCTCGTGTGAATCCACCCTAACTACTAACACTACCTAGGATACCAATTATGTAGATTCTGTTTTAGCTCTCTGAAGATGTAAATGGGAAAATAATCTCTCAGCAGTGACATGATCATAAAAAATGTAACAATGTGAGGTCTTCAAAAAAAAAAAAAAAAAACACCAAAAAACAATCAATCACACTAAACAGCTTGCCTTTACGACGTGCAATGAAGTAGAGACAATGTGTAAATGGAAATAACCCAAAAATGTGTGCATTAAAGATGCAGATGTGAGGACTATTGAAAAAGGTCAACACTTTTTATTGTACACTTCCATGCAGGAACTGCACTCAGTTTTTAAGAAGAAATCTGGCTGCAAAACCCCTGATCAGGGTCCAAAATCCACACTTCTAAAAACAAGGCCAGTTCCCACAAACAACAGCTGCTGTCAACCTAAAGCAGCATTTATGACTTGTCAGAAGCCAGAGGAATAAAGGTGGTTGGCTAATGTACGCCCAAGCACTACTATGTCATCTGCCAATGTTGTGGAAACAGATCACTGAAATAGTATTTTCGTGCTGAAAGCACAGAATTGAGCGTAGATATATAATGTAATTTAGTACGAAGGTCACCTTCCGCAAGCTGTTCTAAGGAATGCCACAGTACTTTGCTGTAGCATTAGAAATTCACCAGGATTTACTAAGTCTCTCCCCCAAAGGAATACAAAATTATTTTTTTACTACAATAAAATTGGGTGCTGGTCCTTAGGTGTTGATCTCACAGACTACAGTTAGACCTTTATCACAGGTACTTATTGTGCGGCTTTTTTTTTTTTCTTGTTTTTTTTTTTTTTTGGTGGTACATGCATTTTTATGGTGATTTTAGTGTTTTGTTTTTTTTTTCAAAATAGTGTGTTTAAAAAGATTTAGGTGGCTTTTTTACTTTGCAAACCATGTGATTCAAAGATCATGTGATGCATAGATTCCTCTCTGCAACACATGCATTTTTCCGAAAAAACGGCCAAAACACACATTGATCATTTTAAAAAGAAAAAAAAACTATGGAGGTCTATGGGACAAAAATGCCACTAAATGATGTCAAAAACGCCAAAGCTGGGATTTTGGAAAAATGCCACTGACCCAATAAAACCTAAGTTAAAATAAAATAAGCCACCTAAAACAAATATGCCATGTTTGTAGGGAGTTTCATATTACTCCACTGACTTCCACCTAACATCTGGCTGATAAAAAACAACAAAAAGCGCCAGAAAAAAGGCCACTAACAACATGTTTGTTTTTTAGTGGCGTTTATATAAGTAATTTGTCTATCCTTCATGGATGGAGACCTACATGACAGATCCTGTGTACAGACAGACAATTTACCTGCACTTTAGTTCTACATTAGGCCTTGCGCACAAACCGCATATTTTATCCGTAGTGTGGTGACCTGAAATCTGCATGGGTTATATTTCAATGCGGATTCTGCAGTAGATTTCACTTATTGCAATAGGTCAAGCTTCTGGGCAACTATTTGTGTCAGCTTCTTTGTGCTCTAAAGGTGGAGATCAGAGAAATCTCTGATCTCCGTTGTTTAATCCATTATATGCCGTGGTCAATGCTGATCTCAGAATATAAAAATGTAGAGACAGAAGAATCCCCCAGACACGCCAAAATCTGTTAAGTGGCTCAGTGGTTAGCACTGTTGCCTTGCAGCACTGGATTTGCATGGAGTTTGTATGTTCTCCCAGTGTTTGTGCAGGCTTCCTCCGGGGACTCCGGTTTCCTCCCACACCCCAAAATATACAGATAGGAAATTTAGATTGTGAGCCCCAATCTCCATTGGGGAGAGTGAGTGAGGGCAAACTTTGTGCAGTATTGCGGAATATGTTGGCATTATATAAGTAACAGAAATACATTGAAGGGCAGGTTGACAGGTTAATGTATTGGCATATTGATATATGCCAGTACATTAGAGTTAAAAATGGTATTAATAAAAAAAAAGGGAATAAAATTTTTTTATTTTTTTAAATACACAAATGGGCAGTTCCTTTACAATATTTGATGTCTTGTGACTTCAATTCAATAAATTTTAGACATATTTGTTATCCTCTCAACCGTAATAATCTGTACAATAATTTTTACATCGTTCTGATAATCAGTGTATGAAAACTGCAGCAGTGTTGCTTTTTTTCTGCATTTTTGCCAAAATAAATGAAACAATAATGTATATGTAACATAAAAATGTCACAACTTGTGCTGCTACTGCAAAACCAAAAAAAAAAAAAAAGACCTCATACAGCTGCGTCAAACAAAAAATAAAAATTGTTGATCGTTGGAATGCAGAGAGGCAAAATGTAAAAAAAGTTCTTATCCTCAAGGCCTGGTCCTCAAGGGGTTAAAAAATATAAAAATACATTTAAGATTGGATATGCACTTTCAAAGTGAACCTACACCTTTGTAGCTCCTTCGCTGTGTAGGGACATGCCCCAATGAGTAGGGGAATGGAAACATCCAGTTGTCAATTTACATCAACAAAGGAAATACAAGTATTTATAAAAACCGACATGTAAGGAGAGCTAACAGGTCCTCTTTAATATTGAAATTGACTGATGTATTCTTTAAAGCGGTTGCAAAGGTGGAGTTTCCCCTTAAAATCACAACATTATATAACAAAAAACTGTAATAGCTTTAATTCAGATCACCATCTGTCCTAACAGAAAAAGCAGGTCAGGATTTGGACATAAAAGCCTAATTCTGTATAGTAGGTGTCCAGCAGCTCTTGCAATACCCAGTAATGGGTCAACAACCAGGCTGATCGGTTCTGCTGCATTACCAATACAGCACAAGCAGGGTTATTTAGTGGGAATGAGAACACATCACAGGAATAGAAAGTGAAGGACAAAACCAACAATTTAATGCACTACCGAGCAAAGAGAAATACCACACCACAATCATATGAGGAGATCTGCATACTGATAGGGCGCCCAGGCACTGCCAATACACAGAGAGTGCCAAAAACACATTGACTAAATCATTACTGGACTTCAATGGATACGGAAATGTTAAATGCTCTCACTACAGAGCTACACACCATAACCCAAATGAGTACAATAGTGCATGAAAAGGTTACCAGGCCCATAATGCTAACCTTTTCAAACTTTTTCTCCCATATGTTCAATGACTTTTATTCTACATTTTATGGATGAATAAAAATACAATACAAAATAAAAGTAGTACTTGGGATTAGTCATTTGTCTAGTGTATTACATGACCAGATTGCAATGGAAATAAAAAGAAAATAAGGTTTTTAATTGACTATATGGAAAAGGCGTCAGTCTTCAATTCAAAAGCATAAATGGTAAGAGTCTGCACAAGGTTTAGATTAAAAGTTTTAATTATTAGAAACGGAACATCTGCCAGTATTTATTTTGATAACTCAGACCGTTTATTCTATTTATCATCTCACTTTTATATTACATTTCATTCTTTAGTTTTAGTTAAAGGCTATGTAAGGCTGTGTTCACACAGAGTTTTTTGCAAGAGGAAAATTTCTCCTGCAAAAACTGCTCCAGACGTTTTTTGCACAGTGGTTTGACAAAAACTCTTCAAAACACTCGTGGAGGTGTTTTTTTTACCCTATCTGACTGATTGAAATGGGGTTTTGGAGGCGGAAACCGCATCAACATGGGTCATGTCGCTTCTTTTTACCGCGATGCAGTTTTTTTACTCGCGGTAAAAAAAACTCATCCAACTCCCATTGAAATCAATGGGAGGCATTTTCAGGTGTTTTTTGAAGAGTTTTGCGGAGCGGTTTCCGCGTCAAAAAACTCGTCAAAAAAAACTCACTGTGAACAGGGCCTCAATGTTTGAAAGTGGTTTGTTTTTTTAAATAAAAAATTGTGTATTGTGTGTGTTAATAAACGTTGAAAATACATTTTATTAAACATTATTTTAACATTTTAAAATACAGCGGCTCTGTATTCTCTATACAGAGAAGCTGTATCTAGCGCTATTCATTGAATCCGTCAGTCCCGCAAACCTGACAGATTCAGTGTCACTGGGTTCTGTATGTGTCTGACACGTAGGATCCACTTGTAATCGATCACATATAAGTTATGAACTCAGATGTGACGGATAACAGCTCGATCCTGCGTGTCAGAGTCAGGGCCGGCATATGGGGGAGGCAAACTGGGCAATTGCCCAGGACCCCCATCCTCTTAGAGACCCCTGCCCGTGGCTGCTACAGGGCCCACGCCATGACCCTCATGCCCGGTGGTATTGCTAGAACCGGAGTGGGCCCGGTGCTAGCGACAGCCACATTCACTTGTATCCGTGTCAGGACACAGATACAATTGAATATTATAAGGCGCTGGGAAGAATTCCCTTTGCAGGCCGGCGTGATGACGTCACTGCATTACGCTGGTCTGCGCATGCAACCCACCTGGAGGTAGTGCATCGCTCCATCTGTCGTGGGAACTGGGCAAGGCAAGTACAAATTTTTTTATCTTCTATTTGGGGATGACGACGCTGTGTAGCACTATATACAAGGGGGGCGCTGGGTGGCACTATATACAAGGGAGGGGGGCTGTGGCACTATATATATACACAAAGTTGGGGGCTGTGTGGCACTATATATACACAAAGGAGGGGGGCTGTGTGGCACTATATATACACAAAGGAGGAGGCTGTGTGGCACTATATACACAAGGGAGGGGGCTCTATATGTGGCGCTATCTACAGGGGGGCTGTGTGTGGCGCTATCTACACGGGGGCTGTGTGTGGCGCCATCTACCCGGGGGCTGTGTGTGACGCCATCTACACGGGGGCTGTGTGTGACGCCATCTACACGGGGGCTGTGTGTGACGCCATCTACACGGGGGCTGTGTGTGACGCCATCTACACGGGGGCTGTGTGTGACGCCATCTACACAGGGGCTGTGTGTGACGCCATCTACACGGGGGCTGTGTGTGACGCCATCTACACGGGGGCTGTGTGTGACGCCATCTACACGGGGGCTGTGTGTGACGCCATCTACACGGGGGCTGTGTGTGACGCCATCTACACGGGGGCTGTGTGTGACGCCATCTACACGGGGGCTGTGTGTGACGCCATCTACACGGGGGCTGTGTGTGACGCCATCTACACGGGGGCTGTGTGTGACGCCATCTACACGGGGGCTGTGTGTGACGCCATCTACACGGGGGCTGTGTGTGACGCCATCTACACGGGGGCTGTGTGTGACGCCATCTACACGGGGGCTGTGTGTGACGCCATCTACACGGGGCTGTGTGTGACGCTATCTACACAGGGCTGTGTGTGACGCTATCTACACAGGGCTGTGTGTGACGCTATCTACACGGGGCTGTGTGTGATGCTATCTACACGGGGGCTGTGTGTGACGCTATCTACACGGGGGCTGTGTGTGACGCTATCTACACGGGGGCTGTGTGTGACGCTATCTACACGGGGGCTGTGTGTGACGCTATCTACACGGGGGCTGTGTGTGACGCTATCTACACGGGGGCTGTGTGTGACGCTATCTACACGGGGGCTGTGTGTGGCGCTATCTACACGGGGGCTGTGTGTGGCGCTATCTACACGGGGGCTGTGTATGACGCTATCTACACGGGAGCGGAGTGTGGCGCTATCTACACGGGGGCTGAGTGTGGCGCTATCTACACGGGGGCTGAGTGTGGCGCTATCTACACGGGGGCTGTGTGTGGAACTATCTACACGGGTGCTGCATGTGGCGCTATCTACATGGGGCACAGAGGGGGCATAACTGCTGTGAGGGCACGGTTACTGGTGGGGCACTTTTATTGAGTCGAGCACTGAGGAATCATTATTACCATCTGGGGCACTGTAGATTATGAGTTTGTTTAGAGAATGGAGCATAGGTGGGGAGGGTGCTTGAAAAGCGAGAAACCAACATGTATGTTTTTCAAATTCAGTGAGTCTGGCCTGGAATAAGTCGTCACAGCAGTCTGGGCCGGATGGAGAAAAAAAAAAAGGGAAATTGAAACACTCTAAATCAGAGAAAACATCACCTGTGAGTCACTGGATATAAATGTGCTGTAATCACTTATATCGTCTGCAGAGCTCCTGTGTATAACTGGCATCTACCACTATATGGTCACTACATGGTGGTAATATTGGTCTTTGCATAGTGGTTTTTATTCAGTAACAGTATGGTGATTTTATTCAATCACCACGTGGTTATGGTGTTGAGGTATTATTCAGTAACAGTATGGGGGTATTAGTCAGTCACTATGTTGTTATGGTGTGGCGGCATTATTCAGTAACCGTATGCAGGTAATATTTCATCTGGTCGAGTGGTATGATATAATAACTGTATATGAATAATTTTTTTGTGCGAGAGGGGGGACATATGTTTTGGGTCTTGCAACACATGCACATCACCTTCTGAATTGATTGCATTATTGATACAGTAAGGGTGTGTTCACATCTTAGTCGGGGTTCCATTGATGGCTTCCGTCAGACCGTTGCGTCAGGGGAATCCATACCAAACGGAAACCATGGCTTCCGTTTACATTACCATTGATTTCAACAAAGTTTTAAAGTAATAAAAGTAAAAATCCCCCTTTCCCTGATCAGTCCTTTATTATTAAAAAAATTTATAAATAAACTATACATAACTGGTATTGCTGCGTTTGTAACGGCCTGAACTACAAGTATTTCATTTTTTATCCTGCGCGGTGAACGCCATAAAAGAAAATAATAATAATAAACCATACCAGAATCACAATTTTTTCGTCACTTCACCTTCCATAAGATGGAATAAAAAAAAGAGACCAAAAAGCTGCATGTACCTAAAAATAGTACTGATTGAAACTACAGTTCGTTATGCAAAAAACTAGTCCACACACGGCTTTCTTGATGACAAAATAAAAAAGTTGTGGCTCTTAGAATAAGGAAACACAAAAAGTAAATGATTATTTATAAAAAGTATTTTATTGTGCAAACGCCATAAGACTATAAACATATGGTATTGCTGTAATCGTATCTCCCTCCAGAATTACGTGAATGTCATTTATCGAGCACGGTGAGCACTGTAAAAAAATAAATACATTTAAAAAAAGGAATAAAAAACATTGGTAGTATTGCTGTTACTTAGTCACAACGCCTCTTAAAAAAAAATTTGAATAAAAACGTATTAAAAAGTCGCATGCACCCCATGAAAACTACAATGAATTCTTCTTCAGGGTCTAGTTTCCAAAATGGTCACTTTTAAGGGGTTCCCCACTACTGGTACCTCAGAAGCTCTGCAAATGTGACATGGCCCCAGGAAAACAATCCAGAAAAATATACATGCCAAATAGAACGCCTGCCTTTCTGAGCTCTGCCGTTTGTCCACATATGGGGTACTGCCGTAATGGAGAGAAATTGCTTTACAAAAGTTGTTTTTTTTTTCCTTTATTTTTTGTAAAAATTTAAAATTTGTACCTTTTATCGGAAAAATTCAATTTTTAATTGCGCAGCCTAATTCCACAAAATGCAGCAAAAAACTTGTGGGGTGTAAATGCTCACTTTACCCCTCGATAAGTTCTTTGAGGGGTGTAGTTTGCCAAATACAGTCACTTTTGCCGGGTTTCTACTGTTTTGGCACCACAACGCCTCTTCAAACTGGACATGGTGCCTAATAAAAAGGAGGCCTCAAAAACCACTAGGTTCTCCTTTGCTTCTGAAGCCGATGCTTCAGTCCATTACCACACTACGGCCACATGTGGGATATTTCTAAAAACTGCAGAATCTGGGCAATAAATATTGAGTTGCGTTTCTCTGGTAAAACCTTCTGTTTTACAGAAAAAAATTGAATAAAAAGGATTTTCTGACAAAAAAATATATTTTTTTGGAAAGTTCACCTCTACTTTGCTTTAAATTCCTGTGGAACGCCTAAAGGGTTAAGAAACTTTCGAAATGAGGTTATGAATACTTTAAGGGGTCTAGTTGATAAAATGGTGTTTTATGGGGGTTTTTAATATATTAGACGCTCAAAGCCACTTCAAAACTAAACTTGTACCTAAAAAAAAATAAAAAAATAAAAAATAAAAAAAAGGTGGCTTTTGAAATTTTCTTCAAAATATGAGAAATTGCTGCTTATGTTCTAAGCCTCATAACATCCTAGAAAAATGTTCAAAAAATGATGCTAACATAGTAGACATATGGGAAATGTGAACTAGTAACTATTTTGTGTGTTATTACTATGTCTTACAAGCAGATACATTTATATTCAGAAAATTTTTATTTTTTCCGCATTTTCTTAAAATTTTGCTACTCTTAACAAATAAACACTGAATATATCGACCAAATTTTACTACTAATATAAAGCCCAATGTGTCACGAGAAAACAAACTCAAAATTGCTTGGATAGGTACAAGCATTCCAGAGTTATTACCACATTAAAGAGGCTCTGTCACCACATTATAAGTGGCCTATCTCCTACATAATGTGATCGGCGCTGTAATGTAGATAACCGTGTTTTTTATTTAGAAAAACAATTTTTGACGGAGTTATGACCTATATTAGCTTTATGCTAATGACTTTCTTAATGGACAACTGGTCGTGTTTTACTTTTTGACCAAGTGGGCGTTGTGGAGAGGAGTGTATGACGCTGACCAATCATTGAACAATCAGCGTCATACACTTCTCCCCATTCATTTACACAGCAAATAGCGATATAGCTATATCACTATGTGCAGAAACACACACACACACACACACACACACACACTCTAACGTTACTGCAGTGTCCTGACAGTGAGTATACTTTACCTCCAGCCAGGACGTGAGGTCTATTCAGAATCCTGACACTTCGCTAACGTTTCTGTGAGATTTACAGCAAGGCAAGCGTAATCTCGAGAGATTACGCTGTAAACTCACATTTAAAACGAGATTACGCTTGCCTTGCTGTAAATCTCACAGAAACGTTAGAGAAGTGTCAGGATTCTGAATAGAGATCACGTCCTGGCTGGTGGTAATGTATATTCACTGTCAGGACACTGCAGTAACGCGTGCGCGCGTGCGTGTGCACATAGTGATATAGCTATATCGCTATGTGCTGTGTAAATGAATGGAGAGAAGTGTATGACGCTGATTGGTCAGCGTCATACAATTTTCTCCACAACGCCCACTTGGTCAAAAAGTAAAACACGCCCAGTTGTCAATTAAGAAACTCATTAGAATAAAGCTAAAATAGGTCATAACTCGGTCAAAAATGATCGTTTTTCTAAATAAAAAAACACTGCTGTAATCTACATGACAGCGCCGCTCACATTATGTAGAAGCTAGGGCACTTATGTGGTGACAGAGCCTCTTTAAAGAGGCTCTGTCACCAGATTTTGCAACCCCTATCTGCTATTGCAGCAGATAGGCGCTGCAATGTAGATTACAGTAACGTTTTTATTTTAAAAAAACGAGCATTTTTGGCCAAGTTATGACCATTTTTGTAGTTATGCAAATGAGGCTTGCAAAAGTCCAAGTGGGTGTGTTTAAAAGTAAAAGTCCAAGTGGGCGTGTATTATGTGCGTACATCGGGGCGTTTTTAATACTTTTACTAGCTGGGCGCTCTGATAAGTATCATCCACTTCTCTTCAGAACGCCCAGCTTCTGCCTGATCACTGCTGTGACGTCACTCACAGGTCCTGCATCGTGTCAGACGAGTGAGGACACATCGGCACCTGAGGCTACAGTTGATTCTGCAGCAGCATCAGCGTTTGCAGGTAAGTAGCTACATTGACTTACCTGCTAACGCCGAGGCTGCTGCAGAATCAACTGAAGCCTCTGGTGCCGATGTGTCCGACACGATGCAGGACCTGTGAGTGACGTCACAGATCTGCACTGCCAGAAGCTGGGCGTTCTGAAGAGAAGTGGATGATACTTTTAAACACACCCACTTGGACTTTTGCCAGCCTCATTTGCATAACTACAAAAATGGTCATAACTTGGCCAAAAATGCTCGTTTTTTAAAAATAAAAACGTTACTGTAATCTACATTGCAGCGCCGATCTGCTGCAATAGCAGATAGGGGTTGCAAAATCTGGTGACAGAGCCTCTTTAAGTGAGATGTCAGATTTGAAAAATGGGCTCTAAGCCTTAAGGCCAAAATTAGGCTGCGTCCTTAAGGGGTTAAAGTGTAACTAAACGTTCATAAAATTTTTGACATGTGATAGTGACATGTCAGAAGTTTGGATCAGTGGGGATCCCAGCACTGAGACCCTCACCGATCTCTGAAATGCAGCGGCAGAACTACTCGGGTGGGCGTTGTGCTGCTTCGTGTCCGATTGGCTCTGCTCGGCTATTGTTTGAAAGCTGAGCGAGCGGTGTATGGATTCATAGACTTTCTATTGAGTCCATACAATTCTCACTCAGATTTCAAAATAGAGCCAAACAGAGCCGAGCAAAGCCGACCAGAGACCAAGCGGCACAGGTCTCACCCAAGCGCTTCCAAAACGTCATTTTAGGAATCGGTGGTGGTCTCAGTGCTTAGACCCCCGCTGATCAAAACTTCTGACATGTCACTGACATCTAAAAAGTTTCATAAAAGTTTAATCACACTTTCAACTCTTACAGTTTACATGAAGATGCTACAAAACGGTTCTTAGGCCTTTGGTTACAAAGTGCAGATTAGCTGCAGACTTTGCATGCATTTTTTTTTAAGCCAAAACCAGAATTGGATCCCAGAGAGAAGACACTTTATATATTTCTTCTGATTAGTTTGGTCTTAAAAAAAAAAAAAAAAAAAAAAACATGCAAATTCTGCATCAAATCTGCACTGCGTGAACAAGGTCTAATAAGTAGATATGCACAGCGATGCATTCCTTGTTACAAAAGAGAGCTTGGATACACTGTAATGAACCATGCACCTGTGTCAGCAGGATATGATCAGGACAGCTTTCCAGCCTCTGGATGTAAACAAGAATGTTTCCATGCACTCGCAACAAGTAGAGATCTTGAAAAAAAGTGAATAGTTAAAAGCAAAAGTATATCTATTTCATTTTACAATGAATACGCTTGATTTGATTTACTTGGAAACCACTTTAATATTGAAAATGAAAACCACAGATTAAATGACTGAATGATTAGCATTGATGATCTTCCTTTATGGTTGTATTAGGAGTTATGTCCACCGGACGCACACAATCTTAAGGTCTTATTAGAGTGAGCGATTATCATACAAATTTTTGTATAAGCGTTTGAATGTAAGAGATAATCGCCATGTGTAATAGCATGCAACGATCAAATGATGAACAATAAATAGTTGGGTTTCCGTGGATCAGTCACATCTACGTGGGCAAAAGATTATCGTTCGTTGCTGCCACATCCCCTCGTCTAAATCAGAAATCTTCACGTCGTTAGCAGTTCATCTCATAGATGTGGACAAACGAGCAACGATCCACCCTGTATTTGTTCTATAGATCAGTTATGTCTGGCCAGTTGTTTTTTTGCCTAAGTTGGACGCAATTGATGACAAAGTTGTACACCTGTCCGGCATCTATACACCAGAAGGAAAACTTTGTGTGCAGCGTTTTTTCCCTATGGCTCAGGATGACGAATGGCGGCATCAGAACCGATGCTGCCTAAAACAAAACTGTCCTCTATGACATATGGATATTACAGAAAGGGTCCATGTTCAATTTAAGGTGATATCATAATAACAAAAACGGCAAAGTCCCGACATCTCAGATTATGTATATTATACATGTCAAAATGGCCTCATAAAACATCTACATATTCATTTGCCCAACAGTAAAACAATATAATGTATCCATTGTATTTGCATAAAACCGTCCTTTTGTAAATACTTCTCCTACGCTGCAGATTTGTAAAAATGTATATATAGATCTTTAGAAAGCCTTTGGGTACTTACCCATAAGCAGTAAACCGAAAGTCTAAAGAGGGTATACACACACAGTGTGTGTGTGTGTGTGTGTGTGTGTGTGTGTGTGTGTGTGTGTGTGTGTGTGTGTGTGTGTGTGTGTGTGTGTGTGTGTGTATATATATATATATATATATATATATATATATATGTTAATGAATTCAAATGACTTTTAAACATCAATACCTAATCAATTTCATCATTACGCAGTGCTGCAGGCCTGCTCAAGTGAAATCAATATTCCCATTTAACAGGGTGTCAAGAGCAATCTTCTGAGATATTTAAATGCCATTTTACTTAATTCTACTTTCTCTACACAGATTTTTACGTTTTTTATTTAGTGGGATAAGGAAAAAAACAAAACCCTCAAGGCTTTTTAAAATGTTAATATAAACAACTTCACAACCTACTTACCTTTAGAACTCCTCACTGTTCCCCTCTCTCCCACTGTTCAGATCCCCCACCGCATCTTTGTTCGTCATCACGCAGAATGCTATTCTGTCCATAGGAACGACACATCTTGTAAGTGGTCCAGCCAGTCAAAAGCTGCTCTTAGCGCGGTCTCTATGGTTGACACATCAGTGCAGAGACCTGGCGATTGGGCGGCACGCCCATGTGACAGCCAGTGTGCAAACTTAAAAACAGGTGCGGCAGGGTATCTGAATAGTGGCAGCGAAGGAATAATGAAGTATAAACGTAACTATTAAAGTGTTCATTATTTTAGCATTTTGGTCAATGTTTTAAAGTTTTTTTCATTCACAGAATACAAAAATACTGGGTAAAACTGAAGCACCCTTACCCAATTCCCCCAACACACACAGGTCTTCATGTCTTAAAACTAGTGAGGACAAGAAATGAAAGTGTTGCCCAAAGCAACCAATCTGATCACCGCTTCAGGTCATTGCCAGAAGACATCTTGGATATGTTTCCAGCCCACAACGGCTTCAGATGTATATATTATACCTGAAGGAGAAAAAATTGCACATAATACCCATAGTGACCAAGCAGCTTACGAAATGTAAGAAGTGATCTGATTGGCTGCTAATGAAAACTCTATTATCTGCATGGGTTTTCATTCAAGGCCAATTATGCAAAGGGAGGAAAAAAAAGAAACTTCACACTAGTACACAAAGACTGGATTGTAGAACTAAGGAAAACACTATGTTACTCTATTTGCTATAAATTAACCTTCAGATTGCTCGATAATGCACTTCCCAGTACCGTGCGAAACAATAGCAATGCTGACTTAGTACCGGAGTACAATATCACATTCCAAACGATTGTCCAGAACGCAAAAAAGGCACAATCAGCCAAATTAAACCTCTCATAGACAAAACAGAAAATGTTCTCGATCCAAAATGTATAATAGCACAATAGAGACTGAGTGAAACCAGTATTTAACCATTTAGCTATGATGAATACAGATAGAGAAACCGGAAAATAAGCGGTTTTATAATGTTTACACACTTGTGGTTCTCATTTAGATTTGACTGAAGCATGACATGTAGGGAGGGGTACACAGGCAATACAAAGCTGGATGGAGCTGCATGAGATTATTATAAAATGGTCTGACCGCAATAAACTAAAGGCGTTTTGCCAAGGCATCACTGAGTTTTACAAAATGCCTTCATTTTTTTTCCCTACAAATTTAGTACAAAAGTAACCAAAATATGAATATTCTTTTTAATGTGTTTACCAGTTGTACATCCACATCTGCCATGCACTATTTTTGGGGGTTCACTGTGCCCAGAGCAGATGTTTTGCATCCTGTATATGTCTTGTGATCATATACACAAAGTTATAGTCAGAGGCACAAGTTGAAGCCTCCTGGGCCCCATTGCAATATCAGTAACCGCTCCCTCCCCCCCCCCCCCCCACACACACACAACTTCCATGTGCCATTTATAATACTGGTGTCTTCTTATGGGACCTTTGGGCCTCTGGGGCATTAGACCTCAGGTGGGACTGGTACCACTCAACCTCATGTAGCTACACCCTGGGTTTTGATCATATGCCATGCATCACAAAAAGTGCCTCATCTGAAGAAAAAAACTACAGTATTTAGGAAGGAATAGATCAAATGATCAATATATACAGATTTAAGACACAAATAACCATATAAACCTGCAGAACAAATTTACAATGTATAACAAATTAGAAGAAACACTTAAAAAAAAAATGAAATAATGGAAACTGTTGACATTTATCTTTGTAATACGGCATCCATTAAAACAATTTTTCTTCTCTTGGATCCCATATGGATCGGATAGAAAGAGCCCTTGTACGAAATTGGAGGAATATTGAGGTACAGGATGAGATTACGACTTTGTACAACTCAAAACTTGTATGGAGCCAATCTACAGCCATGTGCATGTAGTCTTAAAATATATATTAGCCATCGGGGTATTATTTACATTTATCCAAAAAAGGAGCCTAATGCTGGGTTCCTTTTTGCAGTTTCGTCATAGGAACGAAAGAATGAAAAAAAATCAGTGTTAGGGTATGTTCAGACGGGCTATTTTCGGCCATAAATGTCTGAAAAACTGTCGAAAAACAGAAGCAGAACGCCTCCAAACATCTGTTCCGACGGGGTGTTTTTTTACACGACCGTTTTGAAAAACGGCCACTTAAAAAAAGGCCACGAAAAAGAAGTGCGTGTCACTTCTTGAGCCGTTTTTCATGGACTCTATAGAAAAACAGCTCCAAAAACGGCTGTAAAAAACGTGAGTGGCTTAAAAAACGGCTGAAAAATCAGGGAGCAGTTTTCCCCTGAAAACTGCTCCGTATTTTTAGAAGTTTTTGAGTTTGTGTGCGCACATACCCTTAGAGCCATGGCATGACTGACGCTAACGGCACCCAACAGAACGAATGTACTTTAATGGGTTCCATCTGGTTTCCGTTATTTTACCGGAAGAAATAGTGCAGAATGCTGCACTATTTCACCCAGCATTTTTTACTTGATCTGCGACAGAGGCCAGACGCAGATGTGAAACTTAGCCCTAATATCAAAGAAATCATAGCTCTTTTTGGAACTACATGAAAACATCGAAGTCACTTAAGTTCATTAATTCAAAGTAAGCAAGAAATTACATTTGATTTTAACACCCCAAATATACCCTCAAGAGACAAACTATAGGTCATAAAAGCAGAAAAAAAAACGAATAATTCAAGAGTGCATGGTTAGCCTAAAGCAAAAAAAAATAAAAAATTATTACGTTAGTCATTAGTCTAGTGTTATAAAAAGGCTTATTTGTGATTGCTTGAGATCAAACACCAAACTGTTCCTCTCCTACAATTAGAATTAAGGTGGGGACGTCCTTTCAACTTCAAACAGACAAATACAAAAATAATAAAAGTAAGACCATTACGGTTAGCGCTTGATCTTGATTTTATATCACCAGAAAACGACTAATCCAATTACAGCAGTTCTTTTATAAGCTTTACACATTTTCACTTCTGAACTTCTGTGGGTTTCAATATGAAAATGTAGGTTAGCAAAAACAATATCTGCGTGGTTTTGGCACATGTCCGATTGAAACTTGGCACTAGTACAGTCTGCAGTTCATTACAATATTCACATTTTAGTATCTTCATACACTTCACGAATACAAGTGTCATGCAACCAGATGAGCGGGTAACATGCAGTGATTCTACTTAAATCAAACACCTCACAACTTGAAGTGTATGTTTATGACACAGAACAAAAAGCATTAACCGAACTAAAAATGACATCACAGAATCTCTACTGGAATAGTTGTCAGGTCATCAATTTGTCAAGCCTGAACTATAAGCCAAATATTATTACTGAACGTTACGGCGAAAGAGAGAATTGAGCGACTGAGAAGTTGAAGGAGACCACAGAAAATATAGAAATTCCGTGTCTCCCATATGGACAAGAAAATGGTAACTATGAGACCTCACATACACAGATGCCAAATATGGGCCCTATCAAATTCTCTGGGCCCAGACTATGCCTCCGAGTTTACAAGGACGTACATTAGGGGTTTCTTTTTTTTGTTTCGGGGGGGGGAGTGGTGTTTCCACAATAAAAAAAAAAAATCATGGCTTGCTCCAATGAATGCTATATATCACAGATGAGTTCTTCTCCCCTAGAAGCAATGGTTTACTGGAGAATGGTGAATTATGGAGTGAACTTTAGGTCTGTACTGCAACTGCCATATGGCTACGTGCACAGGGCAATGTCAATACTTTGGCACACACGTGGATACTTTGGAGAAATGAAAATTTGGAAGAGTTTTAATTTGTGTTCATTATACTGATACTTTACACCAATTTTGGCTGCATTTAAAAGGCACGGGCCGAAAATGCGACCGCCGGCAATGCCCGTAATCACGGGCCGTGATTAAGGGCACGGCCATGTGCATAGGGCCTAACCTACAGAAAAAAAAACCTGATCCTCACATGCATGGTTGCATGAATACATTATAAATATGGACCTTATTCTCTACTAACAATGGTTTAATTTTGGGCTTCCCAATGTGCACAAATGCACAAGATCTTTTCTGTTAGATGCTTTGCAGAACAAGGCTTAACCTAGCAGAGAGCTTTCACAGAAGTTTATCGAGCAGGCTAAAAAGTCATAGTCGACAGTAGTACCCGCTTTGAATTAGCTGAACTCATAAAAGCCAAAAAGCAACCAAGGGCGATGTTCTAGCCATTGATGAGTAACTAAAATCATCTAAAAGTAAAAAAAAATAAAATAACCTGGTAAAACTATAAACTAGTGTAATACAACATTGCCTGTTCTATGGAGAAGCAGAGGCTTTATACTTCTATCAACTCTGTAGGCAGATTTTATATATGTGTAAAAGACAGAAAACTAAAATCTGCTAGGAGCTATCAAACTGTGGGAGTCCAGAGGAAATTCACTTACTGTAGAGTAATTACTGTGTACCACTGAATTTTTCGATACAACTATATTATAACTAAATTCAGCCAAACCAACAAACCCCAGAAGGCGTAAATTACCGTGACCACAGCTCAAGTTCTCAATCGAATCTAAGAAACCGGGTTTTATGGTCCACTTTAAAGCAGTGTGTCACCAGAAATTGGCCTCTCATATCAGCACAGTAATAGTGTAGCCTCACCTGAATATAACGTGGTTTACGTTTTTCAGATAAGTGGCTCAGTTGCAGCGATAACTTTATTTTTCATATGCAAATTAGCTTTTAGGAGCAATAAGTGCATAACCATTGCTCCAAACTGCTCTATCTTCTATCTCCAGTCCGTCCCTCCCTCTCTTCCTTCTTTGATTAACAGGTCCAGGCACTGTAGAAGATGCGATCACGCAGTGAAGTTTCACCGGTCGAATTACTACAACGCATGCGCCGATTCAAAAGAATATGGGCCAGGCGTGATCACGTCTTCTACATTGTAGTGGCTTTTTTTTATTAAAAAAAAAGGCATGTGTGAAACTCTAAGGGTATGTTCACACGGAAAACTAAAAACGGCCGTAAAATACAGAGTGATTTTCAGCCGTTTTTTAAGCATCAAATGTTATTTGATGTGTTTTTTGGAGCCGTTTTTTGAGCTGTTTTTCTATTGAGACAATGAAAAATGGCTCCAAAAACGGTTCCAGAATTGACATGCACTTCTTTTTATGGGGCTCCGCGGGAACGAAAGGCCGTTTTTCCCATTGAAATAAACGGGCAGATGTTTGGAGGCGTTCCACCCGAAAAACAGCTGAAAATAGGCCGTGTGAACATACCCTAAGGGTGAAATTACAGGCGGACAATTTTGTTGCGAATATTTTTCACAAGTTAAAGTCAGAGGGTGCATTGATTTTTGCAAGTTCCATTCAGCTGAATGGAACAGATTTTCTGCAGAAATTTCTGCAACAAACTCTGCCATGTGTAACTGCACCCCAAAGAGGTTTTTGGTTTTGCATAATCTTTATTTTTATTAGAATGGTCCCATTATAACAAGCTGGTAAAGTGTGTTCTGCTGCTGAGACCCCGAGCGATCGACTATAATCTGGGGGGGTATGTGGCAGCCAGTGTTCAGCTTACCCGGCAGCCCCCATACATTATCATCGTGTCTCCCTGTTTACATAGCGAGATGTACTGCCGACAGCGATAATATTTTACCTTTTTAAAACGATACGACCAGCAGATGATCGAGCGTTTGCTTGTTCATCTGCTGATCGCTGCCCTTTTTATACACGGCGATTATCGGCAACAAGTGTTCTATGAAGGCTCATCTGCACGATAATCGCCCAGTGTAAAACCCCCTTAACTCACCCTATATCTATCCCTAGATCTGTCGCTAGCACTGATGCGAACACTACACCATCAACCCTCCCTGTCCCAAACACTGTACCTAATGGAGCACCAGGAAAACAATAGGAGCTGGAGGGCAAAAAAAAAACAAAACAAAACCAATCCATAACTCAATGAAAGAAGGCAAGCAGAACAGAGAACAATTGATACAGGATAAACCAAGACCAACCATTGAAGAAGAAACAAAGACTGAGAAAATAGAAGACAGGGCTGGAAAAACACATGTTCAGAGTAGCACAAGCAAACATACCTAGCATACACTATCACCAACACCATAATTCTAAGGGTATGTTCACACGAGGTCATTACGTCCGTAATTGACGGACGTATTTCGGCCGCAAGTACCGGACTGAACACAGTGCAGGGAGCCGGGCTCCTAGCATCATAGTTATGTACGATGCTAGGAGTCCCTACCTCGCTGCCGGACAACTGTCCCGTACTGTAATCATGTTTTCAGTACGGGACAGTTGTCCGGCAGAGAGGCAGGGTCTCCTAGCATCGTACATAAGTATGATGCTAGGAGCCCGGCTCCCTGCACTGTGTTCAGTCCGGGACTTGCGAACGAAATACGTCTGTCAATTACGGACGTAATGACCTCGTGTGAACATACCCTTAGAGGCAGACCAATAAGATCGCTTTCTCCAAATGAGCCCAAGTGGATAACATCAGTACGGTTATCTGACTAGCACTAATGAATCAGATGTGCAGCAGTTGCTTTAGAAAATTACCCAGTTGCTGCTTAACCACTTCACGCACCACGACATAATAGCACATCCTGGTGCGAGGGGTGACGTATGGAGCGGGCTCACAAGCTGGTCCTGGCCGTTTAACCCCTTAAATGCCATGGCAAATCGTTACCGCAGGATCTAAGGTGTTATCGTGGGGTGTCGATGGTTGTCATTGCAGGCCAGGGGCCTAACAAAGGCCCCCAGGTATGCCTTCACTTGCCTCTGGCAGGGCTTAACAGAAGCCTGTAAAAACGACAATATACTGCAATACATTGGTATTGCAGTGCATTGTACCATTGATCTAATGATCGCTGGTGCAAGTACTCTAGGGGGACTATTAAAATGTTAAAAAATAAAAAATAAAAAAAAATTTAGAAAAAAATAAAAAATAAAAAAATAGTTTAAGAACGTTTTGAAAGAAAAATGTAAATTAGAAAAACCCCCCTTTTACAAAATTTTCCTCTAAGGTCATGTAAACAATAAACAAAATTGATATCTCCGCAACTGTAAAAATGTCCAAACTATTACAATATAACGTTATTTAACTTCAACGGTGAAAACCGTAGAAAAAAATATGTACCAAAAAATGCTACCAATAAAAACTACAGCTCATCCCGCAAAAAAATAAGCCCTCACACCGCTCAAACGATTAAAAGAAAAAAAAAAAGTTATGAAGTTATGTCTCTCAGAATGTGGTGAAACAAAACAGTTTTTTCTTTATAAAAGTAGTAAAATATATTTAAAAAAATATTTAAAAAAAACCTATATAAATGGTATCATCGTAATCATGAGTCGCAGAATAAAGTTAAGTTGTAATTCTTACAGCACGTTGAAAGTCGTAAAAACATAACCCAAAATTAACAATGGAGGAATCGCTATTTTTCTCCAAATTTCAGCACACAAAGATTTTTTTCCCCCCAGTACATTATATGGTACTTTAAATGGAGCCAATAGAAACTACAACTCCTGCCGCAAAAAATAAGCCCTTACACCACTCTATAGATGGAAAAATAAAAAACGTTATGGCTCTTGGAAGGCGGCGAGTTTGAAAGGAAAATGAAAAAAGCAAAAAACGGCTCGGTCCTGAAAGGGTTAATAGCCAGGCATTGCGTGTAAAAACAGACCTGCTGCTAACAACACCTAGTAATAGAGATTATGTAGTGCTGAGCACTACTACAAAGTGTTATGATAGCACGGGCTTATTAACAGTATTTGATGGAGTCCCTAGTTCTAGAAAAGCAATTTATTACATGTCAAATTACATTTTACATTAAGTCTCCCCCCCCCCCTTCCTAATCATGTCCGCATTAATGTCAGCCATCAAGAGGGGAGCATCTATCAGTGACAAGACTTCGACTTGTTCTTTAAAAGAAGGTTCTACAGCAATCGGGCTCGGTATTTGTACAATGATGTGATGCAGCTAATGTAGAATTTCATTTTAAGGAAAAATTGGGTGATTTATGTTATTTAATCAGTAAATAACAGGAATGCCAATTGCCATTACATCAAAGTAAAACATATTTGCCAACAAAAAAGTTTTGAGAATTCTACGGTTCAGATATTATATGGAGCTAAAGAAAATACCCTAATCTGGACACAGTACCGCAACGTGCTGATAATCTTAAATCCATGAGAGCAGAAGGGAATTTATGGACCATTTTTAATCTGCAATTTATGTATCATTGAGTGTTTTTGCTCAGAGGTGGAATCCCTGGATTGACACGGGATGGGCCTCTTCTATTTTATAGATGAGGGGAGGTAACAAAGGTGAAGGGCAATACAAGTTTTTATTTCTCACCGGTAACAATAACTTTCTTGAATAATCTTTAATAAACTCCTTTAATTATAATATTGTTTTGTTTCCTTTTTTTTCCCCACAACTTGATACCAAGAGTTGGGATGGGTTTGGGGGTAGGGAGGACAGGGCAATAATCCTCTTTGAGATTAACATTTTCTGTCTGCCATTTAAAAAAGAATGAAAGTTAATAAAATTTGTTGAAAAAAAACAATTGAAGGTTTTTAATGCCATTTTTTTTTAAAGCAAAGTATGAAAGTAGTTTTAAACCACCCCGAATCAGGCCAAGGCAGAAAACAATCATTTGAGCAAAAGATTCACCTTTACACATCACCTGACATATTATGGAAATATGCCAAAAAATGGCCATGGTGACTGAAAGACACCCACAACCCGCAGTTTATTTATTTTATTTTATTTTTTCAAAAATAGTAAAGAGTGTCAATTATGTAAACTTCCGTGTCAAGTGAAGGGAAATGGTCTTACATCATGAAATATTGGGCTATAGACTGCAATTCATTGTCTAAAATTATTCATGTGGAAACTATAGTTTAATTCTGGGATGGACAAAATACTAAAAATCTTTGGAAATGTTAGACCACCCTGGGAATTCATTTGATTGTTTTAGTGTCTCAGTAATAGATTTCAGTGAAAAACCACCCAAATATGCACTAGCACAAACATTCTAGGTATATTGGCCACCTATTGCCTTGGAAATCCTCTGATGTCCGTCATGGGCAAATTCAAAACAAGCATTTATCGCTTACCTTACTATATTTGGGGTATCCAACAATATGTGGGCAGCTTCTGTACCGCTTTATAGCTAGGTAGATTTGTCATTCAGATAAATGGTCAGCTGTAATGGTGGCCATATTGGTTGTTACCAAGCTATTCCATAAAAAGATGTAACGAAGAAGTAGTTAAACTGATTTTTTTATTTTTATTATTGGACTTTAACTTAGGCCCCATGCACACGACCGTATTTTTCATCCGTAATTACGGACATCTTTCTGTATTTTTCCAGATGGGTGTCCGCACCATAGAAATGATAGAACATTTCCTTTTCTTGTCTGTAATTACGGCATGGGCTCTCCATAGAAGTCTATGGCCACTTCCTTAATTACGGACGGCTACGGATGTGCATCCGAAGCCATCCGTAATTACGGAAGCGCTGCTATGCGACGCCAGTAGATTACCCTAGATTCCTCCCTATTTTTTAGTGGATCCGTAAATACGGATGCAATACGGACCATATTTACGCACACCCTTCGGGTGATTTACGGGTGACTATAAAGGACTATGGATCCGTATTCACGGATGGATGAAAAATACACTTGTGTGCATGGGGCCTTAATTTTACCATGACACCTAAAGAACATCTGAAGAATATATAAAATAGTTAAGGTTTAATTTCTCTTATAAAGCCAACAATTGTCACAGCGACGTTCGGTGTTATCATACAGATAGACAGTTATGATAAAACATTATGAAAGACCAAATCGAAAAGCATAAGATCCTCAACAGTTAAAGTAAGAGTGATTAGATAAAAATAACTTAATTTTGCACATGGAGTTAAAGCCACTGGATATAGTTCTTAGTCTACATTTTTTTGTGTATTGTAGTGCACAGTCCATTGTACAGAAATCGTGAAAACAAGCTGTCAGAAGGCTACATTCCTCGGATTATTATATTTGACCTCCGGTCATATAGCTAACTTGCCTCCAATCAACTGAATTCTTATGAGAAAGAGACAATCTCTGAGCTAACTATATAGGAGAAGACTACACACTGATCGGATTACAATAAATATGTCACAAACGGGAAAAAAACAAGTGGGAAAAACTTTCCTCTGACTGGATCCAATCCCGTTTTTGGCATAGAATATAGAACTTTTACACAGGCTGCTCATACATTTGTGTAACTAAAGCCTAGGGGTGTACAGACCATAGTCATAGTCAAGCAGCTGCTATGCACACCAGGCTGAAGTGTAGACTAATGTGTTTTCTTATTGACAATGCATTTCAAGGCCCTTCATCAGGTCTGTTTTAGCAGGTGGTATCGTCTGGGAACACGTGGTCAATAAAACAGAAGTGTAAGCAGACTGCAGACTGCAGCCTGGCACCTACTGTATCCTGTTCCGTTTATTATCAATAAGCACACTGTTGGTTTTTACATGACTTGGTGGAGTAACCAGACAATAACCTTCATCAAATCCTATTTGATGTGTACATTAGAGTTGTGCCTATACTTGCTCAACTAAAACAAATGACAACACAGTTCTTACAAGTATTTAACTGATGCATTGAACCTACTACTTTTTTTTCATACTGAAGAGAATTGACCCTGTTTAAGCCGGAAACTGTACTTATATAAGGTTTTCATAATTTAAAATATTTTATGTTTTTAGGATTTGTCCAAAAATAATTGACTTTTAATCAGACATTGAAAGACTGAAAATTAATTCTCAAAAAAATGGAGCAAAAACAAGCAATATTTGTAGAATAATTATCTCTTATTACAGAAGAACTAATGCATCGGATAGAAGATGGGAAGAATATGTGTGTCAGTATGGCAATAGAAACAAAAACAAAGGCCGCCCCAGTGGACTATGGCAATAACAATTAGGGTATGTTCACACGCTAGCTGGCTTTTACGGCTGAAATGACAGACTGTTTTCAGGAGAAAACAGCTGCCTCGTTTCAGCCGTAAAAGCAGCTCCTCATATTATGCGAGGCGTCTGTGACGCCTGTAATCTTGAGCTGCTCTTCATTGAGTTCAATGAAGAACGGCTCAAATTACGTTGCAAAGAAGTGCCCTGCACTTCTTTGCCGAGGCAGTCAATTTACGCGTCGTAGTTTGACAGCTGTCAAACGACGACGCGTAAATTTCAGGTCGTCTGCAGAATACGTCGGCAAACCCATTCAAATGAATGGGCAGATGTTTGCCGACGTATTGTAGCCCTATTTTCAGACGTAAAACGAGGCATAATACGCCTCGTTTACGTCTGAAAATAGGTCGTGTGAACCCAGCCTTACTGCTGCTTTTGTCCAAGACTGTAGACTGAAGTATCCTTATTGTTGAATTAAGCCACCAGTGACCTACACACGAACTGTTCGAGATGTATCAGTAGATCCCGATCTTCTGGTTGCCTACATAGGCTATAGGAAAGCGGGTCAACAAGTGGCAAAAACTCTCTTAGGCTTCATTCACATCTGCTTCAGGGCTCCGTACAGGCGTTCCATCTGAGCTGTCAGAATGGAACCCGGACTGAAACAAACGGAAACCATAGGTTTACGTTTGCATCACCATTGATTTCAATGGTGACTGATCCGGTGCAAAATGGTTTTAGTTTTTCTCAGTTGTGGAAGGGTTCTGTCGTTTTGATGGAATGAATACCGTAGTCGACACAACTGAGACAAACGGAAACCAAGAACGGAGCCCTGACACAGATGAGAATGAAGCGTTAGCCTAAGATGGAAAGGGGGGAGGAAAGGGAGAGGTGAAGTAACAGCACCAGTTCGGCACCTTTTCAGCTATTCTAGAGCCTCTTTTTTAAAGGACAGGTGTCGCGAAAAAAAATAATTTTATATGTTTTTGCTTTTAGTATGTTATTAAAATAAATTTTATTTATTTGTGTTTTACTTTTTCTTTCTTTTACTTCTCTATGGGGGCTGCCATTTTTTTTTTTTCATCTCTGTATGTGTCGATTAACGACACATACAGAGATGGAATACGGCACATACATCCCCATTGTGAATGCGAACGGGAGCCGTTCCATTCACTATAGCGTACGCCGTCTGTGTGGGAACGGCGCATGCGCTACTCCCACACAGTCCAAAAGGAAGGTCTTTGGCCGAGCGACATCCGGCGCCATTTTCATGTGGACCGGAAGCCGCAACCGGACAGTAAGAGGACTACTTCCGGTCGCGGCTTCCGTCCATATGTTCAGAAGCAAGGACTAGGAGCGGAGGGAGTGGACGCGGCAGGAGCAGGTAAGTTATGTTTGTGTGTGTTATACTGTGTGATTACACTGTGCATTCGCTCAAAAAATGGCGGCACACAGTGTAGGAGGTTTGAACATTCAACCCCCTCCTTTCTCCTGGCACTAGCCAGGATAAAGGAGGGGGCATTGTGTGAGCACACTAGAGCGTGTGTGTCTACACCAAATTTGAGGCATAAAGCAATGAGGTTGCTTTACCACATTGCAATGCTGCAATTTTGGGAATTGCTCCCTCTAGTGACCAGCACATGGAAATGTTATAAATTAGAATCTAATTTATCTAATTAAAAAATTAGAACAATATGTAAATCATTTATTGACTAACAGTTTAACTTAAAAAAAAAAAAAAAAAAATGTTTCTAGCGACACATTCCCTTTAAGTATGTCTCTGAATCCCTCCCATGGGCAGCACGGTGGCTCAAGGGTTAGCACTGTTGCCTTAAAGCAATGGTGTTGTTATTTTGAATTTGTTCAAGATGGTATGTATGTACCTTGTTTGTGTGAGTTTCCTCTCTCACGCGAAAGGCTTCCCATCAAATTGGCCCTAGCGGCAATTAACCCCTTAAATACGGCGATCGATTGTAATCGCCGCATTTGAGGGGTTTATATTACATCGGTAGACCCCACTATGAAATCGCGTCGTTTACCGATGGTTGGCATGGAAAAAGAGGCCAAACAATGGCCTCTGTGTCTTCCGTGTATGGAAGCCTATGAAGACCAGTCTCCGGCTGGTTCCGATAGGCTTCCTGTCAGAGTGACATGGAGTCACTGAGTCCTTCCTGATGCATACAGTCAGTGAAAGTGTGCATCGGGAGGTCAGCTGTCCCGGACAGCTGACATTCCACTGTTGCTGATCAGCGGTTCATCGCCGCTGATTTTGGCAAATAACCCCTTAAATGCGGCGATCGATTGCGATCGCTGCATTTAGGGAGTTTGTAGCACATCGGAAGCCTGCATGAAATCGTGGGGGTTACCAATGGTTGTCGTGGCAACCGAAGGTCAGACAACAGCCTCTGGGTTTGCCATGTACTGAAGCTTATAGGGACCCCGCCTCTGGCTCGTCCTCATAGGCTTACTGTCAGAGTAACTGTGATGTCACACTGACAGTTGGAATACATTATACTACTTAATTAGTTTCTATTGCTTTCTACCAGCGATCAGTGCTGCAGGTCAAAAAAAAAAAAGTGTAACAAGTAAAAAAAAAACAAGTTACTAAAAATGTTTTATAAAAGTGTAAAAATAAAAGTTACATGTTAAAAAAAAAAAGCAAAAACTGCTTTTTTTTCCTATAATAAATCTTTTATTCTAGGAAAAAAATGAAAACGTTAAAAAAAAGTACACATATTTGGTATCACCGCATTCGTAACGACCCAAACTATAATGTTATTTTTCCCGCACGATGAACATTGCAAAAATAAAAACAAAAATGAAAAACTATGCCGGAACCACAATATTTTGGTCACTACCCCTCCCAAAATAAAGTAAAAAGTGATCAAAATGTTCCCCAAAATAGTACCAATAAAAACTACAACCCATCCTGCAAAAATTAAAGAGGCTCTGTCACCAGATTATAAATGCCCTATATCCTACATAATCTGCACTGCGCTGTAATGTAGATAACATCAGTGGTTTTTATTTTGAAAAACTATCATTTTTGAGCATGTTATGCTAATG
Source organism: Rhinoderma darwinii (assembly GCF_050947455.1). Classification (NCBI taxonomy): domain Eukaryota; kingdom Metazoa; phylum Chordata; class Amphibia; order Anura; family Rhinodermatidae; genus Rhinoderma; species Rhinoderma darwinii. The sequence continues at coordinate 360,596,396 of NC_134688.1, forward strand.
AGATTCTCAATGGACAACTGGGCGTGTTTTTACTTTTTACCAACTGGGTGTTGTACAGAGGAGTGTATGAGGCTGACCAATCAGTGACCAATCAGTGTCCTACACTTCTCATTGTTCCAGCCCAGCATGATCCACACCACAGTGTGATTGTGCAGTGAAAGAAGTAAACACGCCCAGTTGCTAAAAACACAATACACGCCCAGTTGTAAATAAGAGAAAACACGCACAGTTGTCCATTAGAAAGGCTCATTTGCATAAATATAAAATTGCTCATAACTTGGCCAAAAATTATCGTTTTAAAAAAAAAACACGTTACTGTTATCTACATTGCAGCACCGATCACATGCAATAGGAGATAGGGATTTGATAATCTGGGGACAGAGCCTCTTTAAAGGAACAGTGTCATGGCAAATAATTTTTTAATATGTTAAAGATGTTAGTGCTGTAATAAAAACGTTTATATTCATTTGTGTGTTTGTGTTTTACTGTTTCTTATTTTTACACTTTTTCTTCCCTATAGGGGCTGCCATTTTTTGTTCCATTTCTGTGTGTGTCGATTAACGACACACACAGACATGGAGTACGGCAGCCACAGTCCCATAGGGACTGTGAACGGCTCCCGTCCCATTCACGTCCGTGTACGGCGTCTGTGTGGGAACTGCGCATGCGCCGCTCCCACACAGTCCTATTCGAAATTGGCGCCGTCCGGCGCCATTTTCCTGTGGACCGGAAGTCGCGGCCGGACTGTAATATTAATACTTCCGGTCGCGGCTTCCGGACTTGTGCACATGGAACAGCGGCAGCAAAGGGAGCGGACGGGCCGGAGGGAGCCGCGGCGGCAGGAGCAGGTAAGCGATTTCAATGTATGTTAGTGTTTGTGTGTGTTTACTACTGTATGTAAACCTACTACACTGTGGGTTACCTCAAAAAATGGCGACACACAGTGTAGGAGGTTAAACCTTTCAAACCTCTCGTTTATCCCGGCACTAGCCAGGATAAAGGAGGGGGGGATGCTGAGAGCTCACTAGAGCGAGAGCTTTTAACCCAATGTTGCAATGCTGCAATTTTGGGAACTAGCTCCAACTAGCTCCATCTAGTGACCAAAAATGGGTAGTATTATAAATTTGAAAAAATTTATAATATTTCCTGACTCGCGAAAAAAATAAAAAAAATTTGAACAATGTTTAATCACCCACACACTAAATGTTTAAATTTTAAAAAAAAAACATGTTTTTGGGGCGACACCATGCCTTTAAGCACTTACACAGCTTTTTTGACTGAAAAAAATAAAAAAAACACGGCTCTCAGAATATGGTGACAAAAAATAAATTTTTACATAAACGTAATTTTATTGTGTAAATGTTGCAAAACATGAAAAAAAGCTATATTAATTTGGTAAAGTTAAAAACCAATCCCAAAAACAATGGAGGAATCACAGTTTTTTCCAATTTCAGCCTGCAACAAAAAAAAAAAATTCAGCTTCCCAGTACATTATATGGTACTTTAAATGGTGTCAATTGAAAATACAACTCCTCCTACAAAAAAATAAGCCCTCACACCACTCTATTGATGGAAAAATAAAAAAAGTTATGGCTCTTGGAAGGAGGGGAGTGAAAAACTGAAATGAAACCGCAAAAACAAAGTATCAGTCCTGTAGGGGTTAATTTCTAATAAATTCTTGATTTATTTATGACCACATATATGGGGTATTGCCGTACTCGGGAGGAATTGCTTTACAAATGTTGGGCGGCTTTTTCTTGGACAAAGTGTTGATGTTCATTTTCACTGCCTAATTCCACTAAATTGTGCAAAAAAACCTGTGGGATCGAAATGCTACCTATACACCTAAAAAAAATTCCTTATGGGGTGTAGGTTCCAAAACAGGTTCACTTTTGGGGGGTTTCCACTGTTTTGGTCTCTCCATGGCTTTGCAAACGCGACATGGCACCGAAAACTATTACAGTAAAATCTGCGCTCCAAAATACAAATGGTGCTCCATCCCTTCTGAGCCCTGAAGTAGGTCCAAACAGCAGTTTATTACCACATATGGGGGATTTTCGTATTCAGGAGAAAATGCTTTACACATTTTTGGGGTTTTTAATTCTTTATTCCTTAAAATATTAAATTAATTTAAAAAAGTCTAAGTTTTTTCAGCAAAAAAATAGATTTTCATTTTCACAGACTAATTTCAATAAATTTAGCAAAAAAACTGTGGGGTCAAAATGCAAACTCAACCTCTAGATAAATTCCTCGAGGGGTGTAGTTTCCAAAACGGGGTCACTTTTGGGGGGTTTCCACTGTTTTGGAACCACAAGACCTCTTCAAACCTTAGATGGTGCCTAATAGAGATGAGCGAACTTATGAAAAGTTTGGTTCGGCTAGTTCGCGGAATTTCACGAAAAAGTTTGATTTGGACCGAACTAGTTCTAACCGAACCTGTAATTTCCGTGCGCCGAGCATGGTACTGTCCAGGGTGCTGAAAGAGTTAATGGGCTGCACTAACTCTTTCAGCAACCTTGACAGTACCATGCTCGGCGCGCGGAAAATACAATTTTAATAAATAAAAAATACGTTTATACTTACATTCCTCCTGTCCGGCCTCCATTGATGACGTTTCATCCATGTCGCCACTGCAGCCAATCACAGGCTGTAGTGGCGGTCACGCACGTCACGTGACCCCCTCTGCAGCTAATCACAGGCTGTCGCGGCCTCTCAGCGTCATACACTCCTCAACATCTGCACGCTCCTCTCCTGAAATATTCTGTGCTGCTGTGAACGCTGCTCTTACCATTACGTAGCTCTCAGTCTGTTACCTCTCCTCCACTCCTGTCCTCAACAACACCTTCACATGATTGGCAAGTCACCACCCCGCACAAGATCCGCACGCTCATCTCCTGAAATACTCTGTGCTGCCTTCAATTCTGTGGACAGGTCAGGATCCTGTTTCTTTTAAATGCTGCTGGGGAACCCGCTCGATCCACTATATAAGGCTGCGCCTCCATCCTCTTCTGCCCCAGTCACTTATTCCCAAGCACTGTAGCGCAGCCTTATATAGTGGATCGAGCGGGTTCCCCAGCAGCATTTAAAAGAAACAGGATCCTGACCGGTCCACAGAGTTTAAGGCAGCACAGAGTATTTCAGGAGATGAGCATGGCCGGGCACGTCCGGCCATGGGCAGCCGGTCGTTTTTCTAACATGTTCTATCTTTTTAACGGCACGGGCACCTTCCCGTGAGAAAACGGGAAGGTACCCATGGCTAACAGAAGTCTAACGGGTGTTTTTACGGTCGTGTGCATGAGGCCCCGTAATGACGGGTGGCTACATGTGTGCACCCGTCACTACGGCAGCGTTGCTAGGTGACGTCAGTAAATAGTCACTGTCCAGGGTGCTGAAAGAGTTAACTGATCGGCAGCAACTGTTTCAGCACCCTGGACAGGGAATTCCGATCAGAATATAGAGTAACCTGTAAAAAAAAAAAAAAAAAAAAAAAAAAAAAAGACGTTCATACTTACCGAGAACTTTCTGCTTCCTCCAGTCTGGTCTCCCGGCCGTTGCCTTGGTGACGCGTCCCTCTCGACATCCGGCCCGACATTCCTGGATGACGTTACAGCCCATGTGACCGCTGCAGCCAATTACAGGCTGCCGCGGCCTCTGCAGCCAATCACAGGCTGCAGCGGCCTCTGCAGCCAATCACAGGCTGCCGCGTCAGGAAAGAAGGTCGGACTGGAGGAAGAAGAGGGACTCGTCACCAAGACAACGACCGGGTACGTATGAAATGCTTTTTATTTTATTTTTAATCAGCAGCCTCCTTTCTCTATCAGTGATTGATAGAGACAAGTGGCTGCCGATTTGTATAATATTTTTGACCTGGCTCGGTCAAAACGTGTTCAGCCGAACCCGGTGAAGTTCTGATTCGCTGTGAACCGAACTTTTCCCGATGTTCGGACCGAAACCGGGTTCGGTTGTACCAGTTCGCTCATCTCTAGTGCCTAAAATATATTCTAATAAAAAAAGTAGGCCACAAAATCCACTGGGTGCTGCTTTGCTTCTGATGCCTGTGTTTCAGTCCATTACCACACTAGGGCAATGTGTGAGATGTTTCTAAAAGCTACAGAATCTGGGCAATAAAAATAGAGTTCAGTTTCTCTGGTAAAACCTTCTGCGTTACAGGAAAAAATGTATTACAAATTAATTTCAGCAAAAAAAAATAAAAATGAAATTTGTAAATTTCCCCTCTACCTTGCTTTATTTCCTGTGAAACGCCTTAAGAGTTAAAAAACTTTCTGAATTTTGTTTTGAATACTTTGAGTGGTGCAGTTTTTTAAATGGGGTGATTTATTTGGACTTTCTAATATATAAGGCCCTCAAAGCCACTTCACAACTGAACTAGTCCCTGAAAAAATAGCCTTTGGAAATTTTCTTGTAAACTTGAGAAATTGCTGCTAAAGTTCTAAACCTTGTAACGTCCTAGAAAAATAAAAGGACTTTCAAAAAAACTATGCCAACATAAAGTAGACATATAGGAAATGTTAACTAGTAACTATTTTATGTGGTATTACTACCTGTTTTACAAGCAGATACATTTAAAAATGTAGTAACATTTTTGGAAACTCGCTCTACATTTTGGTATTTTTCACAAACAAATACTAAATTTATATACATTTTTCCAATAACATAAAGTACATTGTGTCACGAGAAAAACTCAGAATCGCTTAGATAATTAAAAGCATTCCCAAGTTATTACCACATTAAGTAACACGTCAAAATTGGCTGTGCCACAAGGCCAAAACAGGATGCGTCTCAAAGGGGTTAATGAAAATAAAGTGTATGATTTAGCCAAGTCCTTGTTTATTAAAAGCTTAAGTTAATTTTTGTCTAAAAAGTGAAGTATGTTTTCTTCAGTACAGAATGTACCCAATAAGCCATTATTCAGTCATTCTTTCTCAGTTCTTCATTCTTCCTTAGTTTGCTTAATCTATCTGACCACCAAGTAGAATTTCCCAAAATAAAAAGAAAGCTTAACAGGGCTGTTCATTATGCATTATTATTAAAAAAAAAAAAAAAAACAAAACAAAAACCAATGACAGATCCTAAGCAGTACATCACTTGGCATCAGCCTCCGTCAATTTTATTAGTATTTTTTATTACAGGATCAAGCATTAAAAAAAAAAAAATGATCTCAAAGGAACAAAAACATTAAACAAAAACTGTAAATGTGATCCTAATTAAAAATGAATAACTAAAATAAGCCATTTGTCCATAGAGATGTAGAATAAGAGCTCCTCTGACATCCATTTTCTCGGCTGCTCTAGTTTTTGTTCTAATTTCATCTCCATGAAACATTCATAACGAATGAACTACTCGGATCTCTCCTGCCTTGCGATGTTGGCTATTATAGTGCCTGGAAATTAGTGGTAAGCTTCATTGCACGGCGAGAATTTATGCTATATAAATGTATGATACCGCATTCTGCATATGAAACCAGGAGGGAACCACATTAAACATATCTGGTTAAACTTATACTAACAAAATAAAATAAAACATTTTAGTATACTTTCATTTGCATAAAATTAGCATTTAATGTTTCAAGAGTAATTTGGTTAAGACCATTTGGTTCTGGATATTATAGTGAACTTCACAAGGTCATAGCGGGCACTTCTACATATGCAGGTCCATTATGGCTGCCGTTAATGTTCCATCACATGGAATCTATTAGGAGTTGTAGATTATAATAAAGGACTTAGCAAAGGAGACTTAAGAGCAGTACTAAAAGTGCGCTATGGATTGAGCACCAAATATGCCTTAGATCTTTGGAAGAACAGAGAAAATGTGATTGCTTAAAGCAGCTTTTCTGGCTCGTGTTCAAAGGAACACTTCAGTATAAATCATAACACTGAGACGCCATCATAAATACTTTGCAAACTCATTAGAGTATCTGAAATTAGCCTTCTAAATGACTTTATGCCATACTCATTCAGTTTCCTACTTCTTTTCCCGTTTCACAAAGTCACGCAGCGAAAATTTTTACCATCAGTCTGGAGAGAAACGCATTTTCAGCCATACTTTATTTAAAAGGATTTAGGTTGGCATTATTTAAGAACCATGCTGTTAAAATCATAATTCTGCAAAAAGTGGAAGGTCTTGAAATAGGTCATGTGCTTGACTGCCTTTTTAAGCAAAACCGGTCACAAGCATATTTCTCCATGTATAGCAGTAAATATATTACGTTTATACAATGAAGGACAAATTAAATTCTAGTTAAGGTACTGTACTTGAATAACTGCATGATTATCTAATATACTTCTTTAAAAGGGAAATTTATTTAACCCAAATAGGACCAGGCCAGTTTTCATCATTTCCAGTCGATGGAGGGGTTCGAGGGTTTGATTTTTGCGAGGCGAGCTGTAGTTTTTATTGGTACCATTTGGGGGCACATACGATCCTGATCTTTTTGCTTTTTTTTTTTATGGCGTTCACCTTGTGGGATGAATAACGTTATATTTTAATGGTTTGAACGGTTACAGACGCGGCAATACCACTTATGATTACTTTTTGGTATTTACAATATTTTTTAAAAAAATGAACAAAAAGGTTTTTTTCAACATATTTTTTTTTGTATATTGTTCAAAACTTTTGAAAACGCATTTTTTTTAGTCCCACATGGGGACATGAAACAGTGATTGTTTAATCACTGGTACAATACAAGGCAATACTTATGTATTACAGTGTATGGTACTTTTAACTGTCTCACATTAGGCCCTGTCTCCGTTGCAGGTGAGGGGGACAGGGTCGCAATGGGATGACCAAGGGAGCACTCCCTCTGATTAATGGCTTAGATGTCGCAGCCACTATTGACTGCGGCATCTAAGTGATTAAATGGCCAGGAAGGGAGTGGTCTCTAATCCTGGCTGTTGGACCACAGTGTCAGTTGAAGTAAACAGCTGACACCGGCTGCGTACTTCTCCCCTCACACTAGGATGTATATTTATGTGCATTGCAGTTAGAGGTTAAGTGAATATCCACTCATATTTTTTTTTTTTTTTTTATTTATTTTTTTAACGCTGATTTTGATGGAAAAAACTCAGAATCCGTGACAAAAAGTGCCCTCCACTGATTTATAACAAGAGGTAGAGGTATTATTGTAGATATTTTTTCCCAAGCGTTTTTTTGTGCTTCTGAAAAAAAAGAATCATGCTCTAGCTTGGAGAGGTTCATTTATTTATTTTTTTACCAAAAACCACCCAGTTTTTTCGAGTATTTGGAGCGATGTACCAGAAAAACTGAGCTCCACCCCTAATATATATTAAGAAACTAATCAGTGCATTTTAGAACTAAAAACATTATAATAAAAAGCCGATATAAACTTTTAAGCCTTATACACGCTCATATTACGGCTCCGTATGAGGGCAATACCGTAGCTACAAATGCCTCCAATTCTTTTATAGATTGTTTTTTTTTCTGTTATATAATTGTGCCATGTTCCATTAGATGCTTTTGTACAGAAGCATTCATTTTTAGGGGAAAACATTTCCAAAATTCGTCAGCACGCAGAGCCCCTTCAACTACGTAGTATGAGATACAGCCTCCAATATAGGGGAGAGCAATGGCAGCAAAACTAATATCTGTTGATGATGCGATCTTTATCATGTCAATAGACAGAGCAGAAGAGCGGTCATTGTGCCTGCCACAGACAGGACAGGCATCTTAAAGGACCATTCAGTAAAGAGGAAATGTAGCAGATTCTTCATTTTTCAGGATTTGAGAACAGAAAATTCTGAATATTTTGGAGAGCAAATACAGAAATACTAGTTCCACTGCAATAGTTAAAGCTTTGACTCTCTTGTTATAACCAGGTCATGACTCGAGAACATACGTCCACCGAAAACATAAAATAATTGTTCTCCGGGACCTGCCACAGTGTAGCAGCTAGAACACTTGAGGGTTTATTTAATAAAGTTGTAGTGTAGGTAGCCCAATCCATAAAACTTATAGTGAGCTAACTGCTACTTGCGATGTTCGCAGCCCATAATGCTCTTAATATAATCTATTATTTGGAACGATCAAACCATTACTGAAGAATAATGCAGGATATATTGGGCATGCTGGGTGCTAGTCGTGGTGCAAAAAAGCCACTCTGCAATACCCAAGGCATTTAGATTAAGGAAAGGTCAGCAAACTGAAAAGCCTTGCTACTGTTCTTTATATTAAGTATTATCCAATTCAAGGGCAATAATGGTGGACACACTGAACATATTTGGAAAACTTACGCCAATGGACCATAGAAGGCTCTGTTCACATTATGTTTGAACGTTCCGTCGAAAGCATATGCCAGGATGATTTCTCGGCGTATACCTCTGATAGAAGTCTGTGACATATTTGCCACTGTATAGACATCGGCTTACGTGGCAAAAAGTCTCCCATCGCAAAGAAAAAAAAAAAAAAGTATACTGTGAATTATACGTTTTCTTACATATTCTTCTGTATTTAGTGTAGTCTACTACTCTATTCTATACCCTGGGGGAAAAAAAAAAGGTCTGCCAATGCATACTAGCCCAGGATATTCCAAAATATGTCCCAATGGATACATTTGGTGTATGTGCCAGGAGCTTTCATGGCGCATACAGAGAGTCTAGTTCACAAAACGTGATGTGAAGAGAGTCTGAGGCTCACTCCGTGACCAAAGACTTGAGTTCTATTTACCTCATCATTCTAACCATAAGATCAGTACAGTAAGTATTAAATGTCCAAAAAATGCCTTCCAATATCAAACGTCTGATGTAGCACACGTAGAAAGATGGCAAAGGGAGGTTAATGGGGTAGCGGTCATCTTCATCATGGGATGAATAATTTTGATAAAGTACCTTTTAAAAACATTAAGACTGGTGTTCCATATGCCAGTCTTAGGCCCCATGCACACGACCGTAAAAAATGGACCCATTCACTTTCATTGAACGCGGACACCTTTCCGTAGCGCTACGGATGGGTGTCCGTGCCGTAGATATGTTAGAAAAATTATGGAACATGTCTGTTCTTTTTCATTTTGCGGGCCGTGCGCCCATACTTTGTATGGGAGCACGGCCCGAAAATGTGGGTGGCAGTCGGCGGCCGGCCGTGATTGCGGGCACGGTCGTGTGCATGGGGCCTTAATATAAAGAAAGTTGTGATAAAATACGACAAATTTATTAAGAGGAGCATGACTCTTAACACATTTGACATATCTTTGGCTGTCTGTACGTCTAAGAGTAAAATGTGCGCCAATTAGGCGCAGGTGTATAGTCCCATTACAATTTTCGCAAGCTTTTGGCTTAAATTATACTAAATGTGTAGGGCACAGTTAGGTCCACCCCTTATTTTTAGGCTTTGCCCACTTTTTGGAAGTCACAATTTTCCCCGTAAAATTCAACTTTTGTGCCGTTTGCAACATTTCTATACCAAAAAAACTGGCATGAAAGAATGATTAAACTCCCTTATATACAGTGAAGGAAATAAGTATTTGATCCCTTGCTGATTTTGTAAGTTTGCCCACTGTCAAAGACATGAACAGTCTAGAATTTTTAGGCTAGGTTAATTTTACCAGTGAGAGATAGATTATATATAAAAAAAAACAAAACAGAAAATCACATTGTCAAAATTCTATATATTTATTTGCATTGTGCACAGAGAAATAAGTATTTGATCCCTTTGGCAAACAAAACTTAATACTTGGTGGCAAAATCCTTGTTGGCAAGCACAGCAGTCAGACGTTTTTTGTCGTTGATGATCAGGTTTGCACACATGTTAGATGGAATTTTGGCCCACTCCTCTTTGCAGATCATCTGTAAATCATTAAGATTTTGAGGCTGTCGCTTGGCAACTCGGATCTTCAGCTCCCTCCATAAGTTTTCGATGGGATTAAGGTCTGGAGACTGGCTAGGCCACTCCATGATCTTAATGTGTTTCTTTTTGAGACACTCCTTTGTTGCCTTGGCTGAATGTTTTGGGTTATTGTCGTGCTGGAAGACCCAGCCATGAGCCATTTTTAATGTCCTGGTGGAGGGAAGGAGGTTGTCACTCAGGATTTGACGGTACATGGCTCCATCCATTCTCCCATTGATGCGGTGAAGTAGTACTGTGCCCTTAGCAGAGAAATACCCCGAAAACATAATGTTTCCACCTCCATGCTTGACAGTGGGGACGGTGTTCTTTGGGTCATAGGCAGCATTTCTCTCCCTCCAAACACAGCGAGTTGAGTTAATGCCAAAGAGCTCAATTTTAGTCTCATCTGACCACAGCACCTTCTCCCAATCACTCTCAGAATCATCCAGATGTTCATTTGCAAACTTCAGACGGGCCTGTACATTTGCCTTCTTGAGCAGGGGGACCTTGCGGGCACTGCAGGATTTTAAACCATTACGGTGTAATGTGTTACCAAAGGTTTTCTTAGTGACTGTGGTCCCAGCTGCTTTGAGATCATTAACAAGTTCCCCCGTGTAGTTTTCGGCTGAGCTCTCACCTTCCTCAGGATCAAGGATACCCCACGAGGTGAGATTTTGCATGGAGCCCCAGATCGATGTCGATTGACAGTCATTTTATATGTCTTCCATTTTCTTACTATTGCACCAACAGATGTCTCCTTCTCACCCAGCGTCTTACTTATGGTTTTGTAGCCCATTGCAGCCTTGTGCAGGTCTATGATCTTGTCCCTGACATCCTTAGAAAGCTCTTTGGTCTTGCCCATGTTGTAGAGGTTAGAGTCAGACTGATTAATGGAGTCTGTGGACAGGAGTCTTTTATACAGGTGACCATTTAAGACAGCTGTCATTAATGCAGGCACCAAGGTGATTTGGAGCGTGTAACTGGTCTGGAGGAGTCTGAACTCTTAATGGTTGGTAGGGGATCAAATACTTATTTCTCTGTGCACAATGCAAATAAATGTATATAATTTTGACTATGTGATTTTCTTTTTTTTCTTTTATATAATCTATCTCTCACTGGTAAAATTAACATAGCCTAAAAATTCTTGACTGTTCATGGCTTTGAGGGTGGGCAAACTTACAAAATCAGCAAGGGATCAAATACTTATTTCCTTCACTGTATGTTATATAAAAATTGCTTCTTTACTCGTGGTAGAAAAAAAAAAAAATCTCCTTTGTGCAGTGCATAAAAAGAGAGCCAGAGTAAAAAAGCCAGAAAGACACACAGAAATGCTGCTGTAGCTCCCTAGTATTGTAAGTGTTATATCTTACCCCAGCACTGGATTCACAGCTTCACTGCTCATTACTGTTGTACGATGCCATACTTGCTGATATATAAGGGGATCACACACACACATATATATATATATATATATATATATATATCTTATATAGAGATAGTGGACCAGGATGTTCTCTGTGCAGTGTATGGCAGACATGATAGCAGTTAGGGTATGTTCACACGACAGCGTCCGTAACGGCTGAAATTACGGGGATGTTTTCAGGAGAAAACATCCCTGTAATTTCAGCCGTAACGGCATGTGCAGGCGCTTAAACGCTGCGTCCATTACGGACGTAATTGGCGCTGCTTTTCATTGGAGTCAATGAATAACGGCTCCAATTACGCCCCAAGAAGTGACAGGTCACTTCTTTGACGCGGGCGTCTATTTACGCGCCGTCATTTGACAGCGACGCGTAAATATGCACCTCGTGTGAACAGACAAACGTCAGCCCATTGCTTTCAATGGGCAGATGTTTGTCAACGCTTTCAAGACGAATTTTTTGGACGTAATTCGGGGCAAAAACGCCCGAATTACGTCCGTAATTAGTGTGTGTTAACATACCCTTAGACTCCACACACTATCTCAGAGAAAACTGAGAATAAAGGGGGTTTTACACAGGACTATTATCGGGCAGAGGAGCGTTCATAGAACGTTCGTTGCCGATAATTGCCCTGTGTAAAAAGGGGCACGATCAGCAGATGAACGAGCAAACGCTCGATCATCTGCTGGTCGTATAGTATAAAAAAAAGTTAAATATTATTGTCGTCGGTGTGTAAACAGGGAGACGTGCTGCCGACATGATAAAAATGAATGGGGACGACCGATCCGAGTAACGACGGCTTATCCCCATCCATAGCTCCATGTGACAGGAGAAAGCTAGCTCCGATCAACTATGTCTCGTTGATCGGCGCTCGATGCACTGGCTGAGTGTCGGCCGGTGTAAAAGGACCTTTACAAATAGAGCCTACAGAGGGGAAAAATGCTAAATAATGTAAAGTACAAGTCATATAATGGCCAGAAATAGTGTTATTCCCTTATGTACACACATATGACAACTTATTCTGAATAGTTATCTGAAATGACAGGTATGCTTTAAGATTTTTTTATAACCTGTTGGAGCCTGTCACAGATTCTGACAAATTTGGTGGGAAAAAAGGAGAGCTATTTTTTTTCCTGTCAAAACAATGGCACCTCGGCAGAACCTGACAGACCCCATTATAATTCAATGGGGTCTGTCGGACGTGGTTGGTGTCTTTTGTGCGACTAATCCATTACAGCATTGTGGCTTCTGTTTGAACAGAGCTTTAATTTGTCTCTTCATCTACACCCAATGCAAGAAACTAGGATAAAGGTAAGATTTGCCAACGTGAAATTGCAGACAGCAACAGAAGGTATATATATATTTTGTATATAAGTGGAATGTGTGAAAAACACACATGGTCATGAATAAATACAGCAAGGGCACACGTTTACATTTTACGAAATTAATATGGTGGAGATTTACTGAGACAAACAGAAACCATTGGCACCGGATCCGTCACCATTGAAATCAATGGTGATGGAAACGGAAACCTTTGGAAACGGGACCGTAGCGCAGATGTGACCGTAGCCTTAGAAAGTAAAAACTACACGCAAAAAACACTTCTCATACACACTAGAATAAAACGCTTCTACAAGTTTAAAAATTCCAGTAGAATTCGGAGCCGAAAAACCAGACATTTTAAAGATTACATTTTTGTGCAATAAGTATATGAAGAATAACACGCACAAGTAACACACATGCATCAAAGCCAATGCCTCAATCTAATCAAACAATCATGAAGCCTAGAATTCAATAAATTCTCATACAATGGACCAATAGGCTTAACTCGCAGTAGCAAACAACAGCTGAACCCTGCTAGCGATGAGCAGATAGGTACAAGAGCCCGCATATGAAATGTAATTATATGGTGTCAGCTACTGATACAAAGTAACATCATATCTGTCTTCAATTTCGCACAGTGCAGGCAGAAGATCAGGCTTCACATACCACGTCAACCTCAGCAGTTATTAGAGGTGCGCTGTGTATTATGCCACGTTGTGGCACAAGGAAAAACTGAGCGATAATGCTGCCTTTCAAACATTTCCGATAGTCGCCCGCGACCTTGAACATGTCACTTTGGCCCAAACATATATAGACAAACAACCACTAGCTAATTTTGCATAATGAAAGATGCAGGAAGGAAAAAATTAAGGCGTACATGGCAGAAAGGTCTTATTTCAGTGTTACTGAGGCTAAAGATAACTATTGCAATGGTAGGAACTTTTCCATGAGCACTGCGATTTGATTAGAAATGGATTTTATTCATACAGTATTTCTACGTGGCTGGCTATGTATGGGAAATATTGCATGGCCATTACTCCTGAGCTGCTGTGAGAATGTAACCTCTCTCAAATGCATGGACACTACAGTAGGAAATAGCTGCAACAAAACACCACTATATGTGGCCCTAGTGTGGGAACTGTTCATGTAACTCGCAGAGTTTCCACAAAAACTAAACTAAAGCAGTCAGAGTTTTATTTTTCTGTTAGAGAGCTCCTATGTAGAGACTTAGACTATGTCAGTTTGTGTCTGTTCAGGGTCCCGTTCTGACGGAAAGCTCTGACGGAACGTCAGAATGGGACCCCAATGCAGATGTGAACAAAGCCAAACATTTTCTGTAAATTCTGACCATCAGTGACAACATGGGGGTAGAGAGAGAGATAGAGGAAGAGAGAGTCAGGGTCAGGGAGAGAGAGAGAGAGAGAGAGAGAGAGTCAGGGACAGAGTGAGAGAGGGACAGAGAGAGAGAGAGAGAGAGAGAGTCAGGGACAGAGTGAGAGAGAGAGAGAGTCAGGGACAGAGTGAGAGAGAGAGAGAGAGTCAGGGACAGAGTGAGAGAGAGAGAGAGTCAGGGACAGAGTGAGAGAGAGAGAGAGTCAGGGACAGAGAGAGAGAGAGTCAGGGACAGAGAGAGAGAGAGTCAGGGACAGAGAGAGAGTCAGGGACAGAGAGAGAGAGAGTCAGGGACAGAGAGAGAGAGAGAGAGAGAGTCAGGGACACAGAGAGAGAGAGAGAGAGAGAGAGAGTCAGGGACACAGAGAGAGAGAGAGAGAGAGAGAGTCAGGGACAGGGACAGAGAGAGAGAGAGTCAGGGACAGAGAGAGAGAGAGAGTCAGGGACAGAGAGAGAGAGAGAGTCAGGGACAGAGTGAGAGAGAGAGAGAGTCAGGGACAGAGTGAGAGAGAGAGAGTCAGGGACAGAGTGAGAGAGAGAGAGTCAGGGACAGAGTGAGAGAGAGAGTCAGGGACAGAGTGAGAGAGAGTCAGGGACAGAGTGAGAGAGAGAGTCAGGGACAGAGTGAGAGAGAGAGTCAGGGACAGAGTGAGAGAGAGAGTCAGGGACAGAGTGAGAGAGAGAGTCAGGGACAGAGTGAGAGAGAGAGTCAGGGACAGAGTGAGAGAGAGAGTCAGGGACAGAGTGAGAGAGAGAGTCAGGGACAGAGTGAGAGAGAGAGTCAGGGACAGAGTGAGAGAGAGAGTCAGGGACAGAGTGAGAGAGAGAGTCAGGGACAGAGAGAGAGAGAGAGTCAGGGACAGAGTGAGAGAGAGAGTCAGGGACAGAGAGAGAGAGAGAGTCAGGGACAGAGAGAGAGAGAGTCAGGGACAGAGAGAGAGAGAGGGAGAGTCAGGGACAGAGAGAGAGAGAGGGAGAGTCAGGGACAGAGAGAGAGAGAGGGAGAGTCAGGGACAGAGAGAGAGAGAGAGTCAGGGACAGAGAGAGAGAGAGAGAAAGGCAGGGACAGAGAGAGAGAGAGAGAAAGGCAGGGACAGAGAGAGAGAGAAAGGCAGGGACAGAGAGAGAGAGAGAGAGAGAGAGAAAGGCAGGGACAGAGAGAGAGAGAGAGAGAGAGAGAGAGAGAAAGGCAGGGACAGAGAGAGAGAGAGAGAGAGAGAGAGAGAGAGAGAAAGGCAGGGACAGAGAGAGAGAGAGAGAGAGAGAGAGAGAGAGAGAAAGGCAGGGACAGAGAGAGAGAGAGAGAGAGAGAGAGAGAGAGAGAGAGAGAGAGAAAGGCAGGGACAGAGAGAGAGAGAGAGAGAGAGAGAGAGAGAGAGAGAGAGAGAGAGAGAAAGGCAGGGACAGAGAGAGAGAGAGAGAGAGAGAGAGAAAGGCAGGGACAGAGAGAGAGAGAGGGAAAGGCAGGGACAGAGAGAGAGAGAGAGAGGGAAAGGCAGGGACAGAGAGAGAGAGAGAGGGAAAGGCAGGGACAGAGAGAGAGGGAAAGGCAGGGACAGAGAGAGAGGGAAAGGCAAGGACAGAGAGAGAGGGAAAGGCAGGGACAGAGAGGGAAAGGCAGGAACAGGGAGAGAGTGAGTGAGTGAGTCACACACACACACACACACACACACACACACACACTCACCTGGATGCAAAAATACACTTTAATCTCTCTTTAATATCTATTTATCACCTTCCATCCATCCATCCACGTGTCCCTCTATAAAACCAGTGATAATAAAAGGTATTCTGGTAGAGCTCATGTCATTCATTACGGTTTTCAAATCCAGACCTTTGGTACAGCTTACACATTCTACTCGTGTATTGTATGTAAGAGACAAGAGGCCAAGTAAATGGCTTTCTGCTTGCTGCAGTGCTCAAGGACGATGCTTCCTGCTCTTCTCAGTGTATTCCAGATGCAGAAAGCAGCTTTCTCTAAGGGAAATTCGATTTTTATTTTTCCACAACAGACACATTATTTTAATAACGCTTTACAATACTATGTGTGAAATTTACCCTACAGATGCCAAAGCAGATTTTATGATCGCTCACCCACCACAAGGGTCAATATGAGTATATGTATGTAAGGCATCGATCACATGTGCGTCGGGACTCCGTACGTGGGTTCCGTGGAATGCCTTCGATCAGGGGAACCCTTGAAGGGAAACCAAACAAACAAATGGAAACCATAGGTTTACGTTTGCATCACCATTGATTTCAATGGTGACAGATCCGTTGCAAATGGTCTCCGTTTAACGCTCCATGCCCTACTATTAGGTCACGCTAACTAGAGCGTGAGCGCCCCGTGACCTAATAGTAGGTCATAGAAATAACCGCCCTTCCGCCCCCCTTCCCGGCACTTTTATGAGCTGTGACAACCGCTGTCTCGTACAGCAGTTGCCACAGCTCGTTCAGCGGGGACCGATCGAGTTGTCCCCGCCGATTAGCCCCCTAGACGCCGCATTCAATAGTGATCGCGACTTCTTAGGGGTTCAACCACCATCGACGTCCCGCTACATGATAGCGGGTGGCGATGGTTGCTACGACATCCGGATGCCTAACAATGGCCTCCGGCTATGCCATCTACCGAAGCCTAGTGGGTCCTGACAAAGTCAGGCGCCACCATGCTTGCTGTCAGCAAGTGGCTGACAGCTCTAATACACTGCACTACGCATGTAGTGCAGTGTATTAGAATTGCGTTCAGGGCCTCCTGCCCTCAAGTCCCCTAGTGGGACAAAGTAAGGCGAAATTGACACGAAAAAAACGTGTTTTTTGCGCGTTGCAGTTCCGTGTGTTATAAGTGTTTTGTGCGTGGCTGCGTGATTTTCACACATATGCCATCCTTGGACACGCGGTTTTGATGCTTAGAAACTGCAATGAATGTGGTGCTTTTTTTTCCCTTCATTTATTTAACAACTGTAGCGCGAATCACGTGCGGCACACGGAAGTGCGTCCGTGTGCCGTCCGCGGTTTTCACGCACCCATTGACTTCAATGGGTACGTGATGCACGAAAAACGCTGAAGTGTAGGACATGTCGGGAGTTTTACGCAACGGACACACGCTGCATGAAAATCACGGACTGTCTGAACGGCGCCATTGAGTTACATAGGATCACGGCCTAAAAAAGTAAAAATAAGTTGTATTAAAATAAAAAATACGTTTTATAGTAATAAAAGTAGAAATCCCCCTTTTCCCTTAGCAGTCTCTTTTTATTAAAAATATAAATAAAATAAACTGTACATAATTGGTATCGCTGATTTTCACGCGCCTCGCACGGACCTGTTAGTCAAAACTCACGACATGTCCTATATTTGTGCGTTTTTCGCTTATCACGAAGTCAATGGGTGCGTGAAAATCAGGCGCAGTACACGGAAGCACCTCCGTGTGACGCGCGTGATTCGCGCAACAGCAGTAAAAACTCTGAATGAAAACAGAAAAGCAACACGTGCTTTTCTGTTTACAAACATGCAGAGTGTCATAATGATGGCGGCTGCGCGAAAATCACGCAGCCACGCATCATACGCTGCTGACACACGGAGCTGTTATGGACCTTTTGCGCGCGCAAAACGCACACGCTCGTGTGAATCCGGCCTCAAAAGCAGATGCACTTAAATTCAGAAACATGCTACTTCATCCAAATTTTCTCTAAATTTTGATATTTTTCACAAATAAACACTGAATATATCGACCACATTTTACCACTAACATAAAGCCCAATGTCTCACAAGAAAATAATCTCAGAATCGCTTGGATAGGTTTAAGCATTTCGAAGTTATTACCACAAAGTGAAATATGTCAGATTTGAAAAATAGGCTCTGAGCCTTAAGGCCCAAACCAGGCTGCGTCCTTAAGGGGTTCCGTTGTTTTGATGGAATCAATAGCGTAGTCGACAGCGCTATTGGTAATGCAAAAGCTATGGTTTCCCCTGACGGAAAGATCCGACGGAACCCCGATGCAGATGTGAACGGAACATTTACATCAGGCTGGATAAAACGGAGTGAACTCATAGATTTTAAATGTCACATGGGATTTACACTTGTTTTTTTATTGTCTTTCTGAATATTTAGACAACTGCATTTAAAGAACAAATACGATATGGCACTTCATTTGCACCATTTGTAGGGTTACTCCAAAATAAAGATCACTGTGCTCTGTTTCTATCTTTTAACATTTTTAAGAGCTATGCTTGCCATCAGTGAATGAAAAGTGCTTTTGTTTTCCCAGGCGCCCTATGCACAGGAACATTGAAAAGTCCGACAATCCAGTAAGTGTCCTGAATTCTACGTGGTTTCTGACTAGAACTCATAAATACTTTCTGGATTGTAGGACTCTTCAGTGCTCATTTGCATACGGTTCCAGGAGGAATAAAAGTACCTTTTTATGGTTCATACTTCATATGGACTGACTTGGGCAACACTGGTATGCTTGAAAAAATTAGCGGTTTGGGATGGCCAAAATATGACAATAGACTCCCTTTAAGGGTTTAAATAACTAATAATGGATATCATTGAACAAAATTTATATACATTTTAATGAGGTTAGTATAAAGGTCACATTTTTAGCAAAAATAAAAAGTATTCAAGTAAGTCCATGAATGTATTCCTTCCAATTTGCCTGTACAATGAGCTGACTGGTCAGTCGTTTTGTCTTCTTTCATGGTATTAATATATTAGTGAAATTCTAGTTGAGATATATTTATATTACATTCTGGGAAAATAATGTCCTCTAATTAGTTTTGCTTGGCTTCTAAAGGCTTAAAGTCCTCACAAAAAAATATAAAAAAGGCCAAGCATAAAGAGCTGTATAATGTAGACGCAGAGATAGCCTACATACAGTATTCCATTAACTTGCTTTTTATGTTGCTAACCCCTTCCCGACAAGTGAACCTAAAATTATCTAAAAAAACAAACAAAAAACAACAATTAGAATTACAAGAGATGCTCTTATTCATAGAGGTCATTTGGAATATTACTTTAGACTTAAAAAAAATAGAAACATCTGAGTTATACGTGTCTGTTTTAAGACCTGAGTCACGTCTTAAAGCTCTTTCAAGGGCCAAAAATGTACTTACAGGATAGCCACCAGTAGGTGGCACTACAAAGTCCGTTTTATTCCTTCTGGAAGAGAGATATTTTGCTTTGCTCTGAATGACAGAAATGAAAATGCTGAATGGTTATGGTTGGTCTTTTTGGTTTTAATACATAGACAGAAGAGGGTCTCCGTGCAAAAACAATATGTGCACCCCTACTGCTCTGTCAACAGCAAGGTGATCATCATAGCTCACCAATCTTATGTGCCAATTTCTCTGGTATATTGCAATTCACCAATAATTGTGAGTTGAGAATTATTATAAGAACCCCTTACAAGCAATTTTTTGTAAATGATGTCGGTGGATCTCTTGGCATATAGGGCCCCAGTGAAACTGCATATTTGGTATGTGTAACCAAATACATTTTTGTGTAACAAAAGACAAAAATATACAGAAAATTACAGCTGGGACCCATGTAGTCTTTACTTGACTACATTTAAACAACCACATTGGAGAGGTATTGTTGCCCATTGTCATCAGTTCTAAGGCAGTTGTACATGTGCAGCCAGAAATGTTGTGTATAACCTGCATATTTGTAGTAGTTACCCATACCTATGCTACATTCGTAGCCTTCTGCATTTGCGGAAGCGCCCGTGCCGTAATTACAGACAAGAATAGGACAGGTTCTATAATTTTTTCAGCACGGACACCCATCCGTAAAAATACAGAAAGGTGTCCGTGGCCAATAGAAATGAATCGGTCCGTAATTACGGTCCATAATTACGGATGAAAAATACGATCGTGTGCATGGGGACTAAGTGAACCAGATTTCTTACTCTTTCATGCAGTTTCACTGAAACACTATGCGAGAAGCTGCAGCTGCATCCCCCCTCCACCCGGTTTTCTATTTATGGTATTACTCTAGACAGGCATGGAAAGGGGACTACAGGCTGCTGAAAGGTGAAGCAGATTCCACTTTCCTCTAAGATATATTCCAAAAGTTGAATATCTGTACATGTACTATTGATTTATTAAATACAGGCATGCTCTAAGCTAGAAATTACTTATACTAGGTGTTGCTTTATGGCAGAAGGGTGGCTTGAACACGCAGTTGGGAATAAAGAAAGTTTTGGTAATGTCATATTAGGATACATACACATGGGCTGAAGGTGGTGTATCAGAATTCCGCCCCACAAAAAAAAAAAAAACACATGCAGGGTTGCGGTGCGGTCTACACAAGAATATAATAAAAAATAAATTAAAAAAAGGACACAAAAGGAATTTTATCTTTAAGGGGGAACTATTGGGAACTGAAGCATCCTGCTACAATGTATAGCAGGGAAGCCTGGATAGCTACCTTTTGGGATCCACAATTATTGAAAATAAAGAAGCATGTGCCACAGCGAAAGGTCAACTGTATGCCGCACCCTAACACCACCCATTAATATTCTGGCCACATTTCCAAAGCCAACCCTACCTTGCAGTTACTCCACACTGCTCTGCTCAAATAGTAGCGCCAGCACTGCAATATTAACTGAACAGAACTGCCCATACAATTGAGCAGTCATGTGTAGACACATCCATAGTCCGAGATCAGTACTAGAAGGTTGAGCACAAAAGATCTAGGAAGATGCCAGGAACCCTGTATTGTCTTACTAAATCCTATGCTGCATGGGATTGGATAGTCAGTAGGTGCATAAAAGAAGCCCCCAAGCCACATGAGTATATAGGGAGGAGTGCGTCAAACGAAAATATACCTGAGAAACAAGTATGGACTGTATAGAGAACTATGGAGAGATACACTACCGAGATATTTAAAAACAATCCATTAAACGTTAGTTGGAGAAGCAGTGTTTACCTACATACTTCCCACAGAGCGGCTCAGTCTGATAGATAATACTGTATGTTAAGCTATCAATTTAATTCAAGTACATTGGTAAACACCACAGCGCTTCATTAAAACTGAATTATGTCACTACATATACCTTGAAGCAGCATCTACAAATATCCAAGCAATGTCTATTGTGCAAAATGACTCCTGCTAACAAATACAGAACGGTGCCAAGAGTAATAATTCAATGCCAACTATAAATTCTTTCGTATTTCTTATAAAAACAAAGAAAAAAAAACAGACTGCGAAAGAGGGGCATGATCACAAATCTGTTGCATGGTGACCACCACCTTATACCACATTTACTTCGGAGTCACCTTGGACTTTCTCGCTATATAAAGTTGATTCACACTGAATGGGTCAGAAAACTGAATGCAACCTAATAAACACTATTTCAGGTGTCTGAGGAGAAATTGAAAATTTTGAGGGCAGAGGTTATGGTAGGACATCTCCTGAAAGCTAAAAGACCAATTTGCTAGATGACCTATCTATAGAATGGCCCATTATAGGGATTATTTGTCCCATTACTTCTGCTTGAACATGTTTAATACAGAATAGATGCTACTTCGTAGTATAGCAGTTGGAGAAACACCATCTGAACAAAAACGGAGACATTTATACATTCATCGGAACCTTACAAGAGAAAGTCCCAAATCCAATATCTATATATAAAAGCAAGTCATCAAGCTCTCCATATTTTTTTTTTTTGAAGACCCATTAGAGTAAGTGAGAATATATTAGCTTGTGTACACAAGTTGCGGTTGAATAGTGTTTTGGTTTTTTTGCCATGGTACACAAAACTGCCACAAAAAAACAGCAGTTTTGTGAAATCACAGTTTTTGCCACGGTATTGTGGGAAAAAAAAACAACCTTGTTACTACAATGTTTAAACACAGTCTTAAAATGTAAATGGGAAGATTTTGAATGGGGGTGATATGGAGTACTGCCTCTGGAAGGGACTTCGGTACAAGAACTGTGTGTCTGGAACTTCACAAAATGGATTTCCATGGTCAAGCACCTGCACACAAACCTAAGATCACCATGCACAATGTACAGCCTCGGGTGGAGTAAAGCACGCTGCCACTGGACTATGGAGCAGTGGAAATGTGTTTTCTGGGATGACTAATCACATATCACTATTTGGTAGTCTTATTAACGAAACTGGGTGTGGCGGACGAAGAACGCTACCTGCCCGAATGCCTCGTGCCAACTGTAAAATTTGGAGGAGGTAGGATAATAGTCTGGAGCTGTTTTATAGGGCTTGAGTCCCTTATTTTCAGTGAAGGGTAATGTTAATGCTACAGAATACATAGATATTTTAAACAATTGTATGCTTCCAACTTTGTGGCAACAGTTTGGTGAAGGCCCTTTTCTGTTCCAGCACGACAGTGCCCCTGTGCAAAGTGAAGTCCATAATGACATGGTTTGAGGAGTTTGGTATGGAGGTACTCTAGTGGCCTGCACAGAGCACGGACCTCAAACCCATAGAACATGGGGGAGTGGCCTAGGTGCCGATGTGCGCAGACGCTGAAAGACTGAGCTCCTGAAGCTAGCATCCTGTGACTATTATCCTGGACTCACCAGATATATTTTATCCCTGACGAAAGATAAGGGTCCAGGGAATCCTGCGGACTACCTGAATGCCAAATGACAAGATTTAAGAACACAAAAACCGGGCTGAGAAGTCTGGAGTGTGACACCCAAGATGGCGCGGAGAGGGCATATGGCGGTCGAAGAGGAGAGTTAAGGACAGATATGGCAGAGAGATTGGGGAGGTTTGCCCACACTCCCAGATCAGCACATGGCTCTATCAGGCTAGCGACAACTCATCCGCAAAGCCAGACTTTTGGCTGCAGATATGCAGTGCTGGATGAGGTGGGAGAAGAGGATAAAAGCAGCGAGGAAGTAGATGGTGGCGGCCGACCTAGCACCTCACAACCCAGCAACAGTAATAATGGAAAGCAGGGAGGTGGTGAGGAACCATCTGGCTGATATACTAATGACTGCTGAATTCATCAGCTCTCCGTGCCATAACATGTCAGGTGGGAGGTTTGAAGGACGATACAATGCTGCTAAGAAATGATTTGCAAAAGGTGTCAGCGCGTGCTACAGAAGTGGAGGGCAGAGTCAGAGAGGTTGAGGACGCTTTACCACCTATGCAGCGTGACATTCAATCCCACACACAGGCAGTAATGGCGTCACAGGCAAAAACAGACTATTTAGAAAATCGGCTGTGCCGCAGCAACGCTCGTCTAGTAGGGGTTCCGGATATACTGGAGGGAGCAAACCCAGATTAATATTTTAAAGAATGGCTCCATGATATTTTCAGGCTTGAGGTGTTGTCTCCACTTTTTGCTGTTGAGTGGGCACATAGGATCCCAACCCCTCCGGGTCCTCCGGGGCGCCCGCCAAGACCAGTGTTGGTTAAAATTCTACATTAGAGAGACAGAGATCTGATTCCTCGCGAGGCGCAGGAGTGCCAGGAAATTACCATTAATGGAGTGAGAGTGGCATTTTAGCCGGACTTCTCTGGAGATGTACAGCGGAAAATATTACGGTTTCTGGATGTCAAACCCATAGAACACTGGTCCTTTTCTACCAGCCAATTTTGGCCGTAACAACGAGCGCCGATCAACAAGAAAACTCCTTGATCGGCACTCGTTTGCTCCTTTCACAAGGAGCTATGATCAGTAACGTATGGGGACGAACAATAGTTACTATGATCGCTCGTCCCCATGCATTACCATCATATCGGCAGTAGATCTCCCTCTTTACACAGGGAGAAGTGTTGCCAACAATGATAATATTTTCTGCTGCATAAACGATACAATCAGCCGATGAACGAGTGTTTGCTCGTTCATCGGCTGATCATTGCCCTGTTTACACAGGTCAATGTTTGGGAACGAGCGTTCATATGAACGCTCAATTGCCCAATCATTGGCCCGTGTAAAAGTGTCTTTAGGAATAAATTAGAATTCCGACTGCGAGACAAGTCTTCTCATCCAACATCACTGCTGACCTCAAAAATTGCTCTTTTGGCTGAATGGGTATAAATTCCTACCAAACACACTCCAAAATCTTGTGAAAGGCTCTCCCAGAAGGGTGGAAGCTGTTATTGCCACAACAACAATGGTTTTGTAAAGGGATGTCCAACAGGCTCATATAGGTGTAATGGTCAAGTGTCTACATACTTTTGGCCAGATAGAGCCTATATTCTAATAATACACGAAGGCCTTATTCACACGAGCGTATTTCACGTCCGTGTTAGGCGCGTTAAAACAAAGGACGTCACACGGACCTATGCAATTCAATGGGGCCATTCAGACGTGTTTTTCACGCAGCGGACACTCACTGCATGTCCTATACTTGTGCGTTTTTTGCGCATCACGCACCCATTGAAGTCAATGGGTGCGTGAAAATCACAGACAGTACATGGACGCACATCCGTGTGCCATACGTTTTTCACACATTTGCTAATGAAATGATGAGAAAAAGAAAACCACCTCCTTCAGTTTATTTTGCGGACGTAAAAAACTTGTGACATACAGATGACATACGCGCGTAAAAACGCAGACATGCACTGTACACGGATGTCACATGGAACTGCAATGCAGGAAAAACGCTGCATTTTTTACGCCCGCAAAACGGACACGTTCGTGTGAATAAAGCCTAAAAGTTTTGAAATCCTGTTGAACGATGCGACAGCCTCTGCAAGTATTTTATTCACAGCGTACAGGCTGAAATTAAGATATTACTTCAATAAGAATTTTTTCACAATAGTGTCACGGCTTAGGTTCAGAGCCATAATAGCTATGAAGGATCCGCTCTTGAATGGATCCCAACAAATCATATCCCGTTGACCTATAACTGGGTAAAACCCTTATAAATAATCAATGAGAAGGATTTCTACTGAAAAAGTTTAAATATTTGTTTTCGCAAAGTGACTTAAGTTGTGTCCTCTAAACTGCACTGCTAATGTTCCCTGTAAAACAATTACACAGTCCTCATTACTCAAACAGATAAACACAATTAGCAGTTATGCACAAATTCGTCAAGGAGGGAAGAAAATTAACTTTTCACAGGAAATAAAGACAAATTATTATTGAAACGATAATTAAGCCCCAGTAGGAAAGACAATATTGATTGTAATGAATTTATCATTTTACATTTTCCATTGGAAATTAGAAATGTCACCTTCTATTAGAAAAAAAATAATATTATTTATGTCTTGTACAATCGGCGTTAATGTTAGCTCATGACTTTCTGCGCTAGTTCAGAACAGTGAGGGTATGTTCACAAGCAGTGGTTTCAGACGGAATTCGGGCGTTTTACGCCTGTAAAAAATGGCTCCATTGCACCTACAATCATCTGCCCATTGCTTGCAATGGGAATTACGATGTTCTGTTCCCACGAGCGTTTATTTATTTATTATACGGTGCGTAAAAGGATGGCTCGTCAAAAGAACTGCAGGACACCTCTTGGGGTAACGTTTTTCATGGACTCTATTGAAAACCGCTCCAAAAACGGCCGTAAAAACCACTGTGAAAAACGCCCACGAAAATCGCGAGTGGCTTAAAAAACGTCTGAAAACCAGGAGCTGTTTTCCCTTGAAAACAGCTCCGTATTTTCAGACTGTTTTTGGTTAAGCGTGTGAACATACCCTCATTTGTAGGCCATCAAATCTTAACAGTTCTATTGCCATAAACCTGGAAACATTTGTCAAATATTCAGTGTTTTGGTCACTATTGATCAGAGCCTGATTCTGACTTAGAGCAATGATACCGTGGTGACTTGCTATTCCAGACATGAGAAAGCGCATGAATAACACACTAACTTTTGTGAAATTTCAGCCAGATGACTATAAATTAAAACCGTAAAGGTTGCATTTTATTTACCATTGGTCCATATTAGAGTGTGACGAGATTGCCGTGGTCCCTATTCAACTCCATTGGCAACAGTCCCGAGTGGTGTGGTCACATTACGATGGGTGTAACTGTCCCACAATAGTGCATATCTGAGGACACTTACAGGTTTTCATTCTCTCTAATGAAAATGAATATCAAGACAAAATTACACCAAAGAAACCATTTCTGTCAACGATAAGATTGACGTTACCACTTGGTCAACAAAATCTTTATATTTCCTTCAAGGAAAACCCTGCAGCAGAAGAAGATAGCATGTAGTAACTGCTGATGAAACTGCAAGTCGTGTTTGAAATAAGCTCTGCAGGAGTTGGAGGGAGTAAGATGAGAGAGAAGGAAAGACGGGTCTCTGGAGGAATAATGTCAGATAATGCATTTCGAAGCAGGCTGTATGGAGACAGTCTTCACGAAAAGCAAGACCTTCAATACATTTTTTAATACGTTTTAAATTTACACTTAAAATCAAGAGTACAAATAATAACCGTACATAAAGAAATAATCACATACTCGATTCTACCGTCCAGGAAAATTTTCTACCACCGATTTCCAGAAAAGGCTCTATGGAGAGCTCAAACTATTTGCCACTGCTCATTGATCTCGGTTAGTGAAAATATGGGGCACATTTTGTGTCAAATCAGAATTGCACCAATTTTAATCTTGATCTGCAACAAGTATGAAAGATTTAAATAAAAATAAAATGCATCTAAGGGGGGTGGCTTACGTGGGGAGAGACCTGTTGGGTTCTTGATGTGGTCACTAGCAGAAGAGGAGAGGGCATGCCGTGACTACTGGGTAAGTTGTTGGCAGAGCTTCCTGCTATGCCTAGTGAGGATTGTGGGTGAAAATTTTACTACGAGTGGAGTGGGGGGCTTATCTGTAACTAGAGAGCTCTATTCTCACCACCACAAATGACGTATAAGGCCAGTTTTTTTTTCTTTTCTCTTATTGCGCCTCAATTTCTCCACAACTACTGTGTTGACGCTGGCTCCTAACTTTTAGAGCTGGCTGCTAACCACGGCTAAGTTTTTTCCAGACCTGGTGAAAAAGTACGACAGCCACAAGGCTGTAAAGACATGTAAAGAAATCTGGACCAAATTACGTCAACTAATCTCATATTTATTTTGAATAGTAGATAAATCTGCTCCGATGTTCAAAGCAAATGTCATTCAACTCAAACATAAACTGCCGAGAAGGTTATATCCGTTCAAGAAACTGAAATCTCTCAGCAGTGCCAAAGGGGTATGAGCTCTCTATAAAACATATCACCTCTGGAAATGGGTAGCGGTCCAACATAACAGACTTCTTTGATGTGATCTTCTCACGTGTATCAGATGATCATTTTGACAGAATTTTCCCTTCAAATTGAAACTCAGATCTGGAACCAATATATAAAATAGGCCCTTAAAATAATTATAATCATAATATCAATAATAATAAAAAGGATATCAATAGTAAATATAATAAAGTTAGAATCACGAATTTTAGCTATAGCAGCATTTTGAAGGCAACTGCCAGAACTGTAGGGAACTTCATAATGTGAACCAGTCAGAAGAAGCAGGCAGTTTTAAGACATCCTGTAGACAGGACTACGCTTAAAAGAATGTAGGTGGGGCCTCCCGTTGCCTCGCTTCGGATTTCATGCCATTGGTACAGGTCTAATTAATGATTGTTGCACATGAGATAGGGCATTTATAATGTGCTGACAGAGCCACTTTAAGACCTTTTGTATGCTTAAGGCCTCATGAACACAACCGTATTTTTGTGGCCGCAATTTATCCGCATTTCTGCAGATAACTTGCAGGCCCATTCTTTTCGATGGCCCCATGCACACGACCGTGATTTACACCACAAAACAAGTAATTTTATAATATGGATTTGCGGATTCACCAATACTGGTGTTCTTGTGGATCCGCGAGTCCGGATGACACACAGATGCACAACAAGGGTTTTAGGCGGTCTGACTATCCGCAACGGATCCATGGTATAGCGGACCGCAAAACCAATAGTCGTGTGCATAAGGCCTTGTTACTTCCTTTCATACATGTATGCCAGTGATAGTTTGTTGATATGCTTGTTGTGTACCTTGTCTATGTATTGGTAATGCAGCAATTTTTTCTTGTTCTCAGGCAAGCACACCATTTTTTTCCAGTCCATTTGTGCAATAACCTTTTATCCATATGCTTCTGCATATTTTTATTTTTGGACTTCCCATCATGAATAAAAATCTATTGTTATTTGTCCTGTATGAGTTTTTCTTTTTTTGCTGTTTTGTGTTACTCATGAATTCAGGACACAACATTTACTCATAGGGTCATTAATCAACGTTAAAGAATGTAGTCTACAGGGACTGTCCTGCTGTATTAGCGGAATATTCCGCTGGCTAAACTGAGGGATTCCAATAACAACGTTACATTGAGGAATTGCTACTTATGCAGTTCCCTAATGCATTATTTATCGTGACTGGAACTAGTGATTTACTTTATTATGGATTTTAGTCAAAGTATCCTGGAAAATATATAACTTACCTTCATAAATCTGAAACAAGATCGAATACATATATCTAGAGCTGACAAGCCGGTAAATGTCAAGATTTGTTCATTCCCCTCCCCCAGCACCACTACAGCCCCAAAAGTAGTCGGACGGCAACATAAAATATTATACTGCCTCATTAAGATGGGCAAACAAACAACAATAGAACAAGATAACGCAAACACTGTAGCACTTTATATCCTATAACATGTAAGGAAAACTAGCTGCCGAGGGAAGCTTGAAATATTGTAATTGGGTGCCATCAAACCGATATCATATGCTTACGTTTATGCTCAGATGAGCAACCGGCCACCTACAGAGTCAGTGATCAGTATGTTATGATAACCAATTGAATCCGACAGAAACAAATCTAGAAATGCATTCTTCCCACAGTACATACAGTCACATAGAACATCGAGCGAAACATACAAATTATACTAATGGAAGGAACCAACCCATCAAAAGGGAACAGCTGATTGAAATTGGCAGGGATTTTGTTTCTATGGCTAAGAGAAAAAATGTCCTATTTTCACATCCCCAGATTCTTAATGTATATGTGTACAGATGAGAGGGGGAATGTGGAGGAGAGTGATGGCACACACAGCGAAAGGGAGGCCAAGGCGGCTGGGGAGCGTGAGATAATATCAAGAAGGATGCATTAGGGAGGGATGAGAAATATAAGAACGTATTACACAACAGGAAGATGTAGGCTACCATCGAATAATGATATACGGTACATAGGAAATATAGACTGAAGGCAATACATGACAGGAACATTGTTTAGATAAAAAGATACAAAAGCAAACACAACATAGTAAAATGAATACCAAAACTAGACCACTCAGAAGGTTTTGGAAAGATCACGAAAGAATAAAGAGGAGGATGTGAGGAGGGAGGCCAATACAAAAATCCCTCTAGAAAATCTGGGTCATCGAAACAAATTAGAATACCATGGCAACTCTTGACAGTCCAAACAGCGGAGGGTTCAGGTAGCCTTTTACAAAACAATCTGTGTTTAAATCATTCTGTCGCCTGAAGAAAGACCCTGACAGCAGCCGTGACTTCAGAGATAACCACTGTGTTACAAACAAGCCATGAATAATGGAGGCTCCATAATAAAAAGGAAATCTGGCTGTCCTGCTGTTGTCCAAGAGCAGTCATACCTAGAATTCGTAATCTTCATGGGGGGGGGGGCGGGGGTGTAAAATCTGCACATGTTGTAAGTAATGAAATATGGAGATGAAATGTAGTGCCAGCCGTCAATACAATTTCAAAACAAAGGGCACAAAAATTTGTTCGTGTTATTAGTTTTCTTTTTTTTTACCAAAAAATCAATTTCCGTTTTCTTTTTTGTAAATGTCATTTACAATTTGTTTTTTTATGTTCCTTTTTTTTTAGGAAAAAATTGTAACATATTTAGCATCAGAATTTATCGCTTGTCCAGGGCTACTCCGCCTTTTTATTACAGATATTGAAATCCCCGGCTTCCCTTTGCACGACCATAGTTAAATCATAAAATCCCCGCTGCCTGCTGCCGCCACTAGAGGGTGCTCACTGCATATGGATTTATAAAGTTCTAATTAAACTCAACGGGAGCTATATAAATGTGCTTGCAGCAAGCTCTCCCTAGTGGCCGCTGCCAGCATTAGTTTAACAATGGCTGTGTGAAAGGGAGTGGGGATTTGGTGGTCAACTAATGTGGTACCTATATAAAGTACAACTTGTCCCGCAAAAAACTAAGTCTCATACAACTACGTCGTACAAAAAATAAAAAGTTATGAGCATCAAGATGCAAAGAGGGAAATATAAAAAAAAATTGTTCTGTCCCCAAGGCCAACATTGTCCTCGTCCTGAAGGGTTTAAGATACATGCTGCAGTTTAGATGTGGGGCTCCCAATGCCCGGTGTCCAACTGCCCAAGCAATTGTTCCACCTCTAATGATGACAATGAACTTAAAACGTAATGGCTAACCGGATATTGTACATGTGACTTTTCTGGGGGAGCTCTGCCCCAACGAAGAGTACAATGATAATAAAAAAATGTTTTTACACGCATACTCCAATTACAGAAATGGCAAGGATTTCAAAACTATAGCTGAAAAATAATCTTTGTGAGAAACAAAATCTTAAAATTGTTGTGGCAATAACAACATTTATCACCTATCCGCTGAGTAGTTGATAAATGTGTGATTGCTGGGGGACCCACTGCTGGAACTCCCACTTATTACTACAACAAGGGTTCCAAGCCCACCATTGCTCCTCTCTTAACAACTGCAGTGATGAGTAGTATGAAAGGAGCAGTCGAACATCCGCACTGATGCTCCAGTTAACGCCTATGGGACTGAGGGAGACAGTGGAGTACAGCACTCAATCTGCATCAGTCCCATAGACCTTGAAAGGAGCGGCAGCGCGAATACTCAACCACTGCTCTATTTAAACTCCTCACTGCAATCTGGCAACAAGTATGGGGGGCTTGGCACCCTCATTACAGCCACCAGCAATCAGACGTTCGGCACCTACCCTGTGGACAGGTGATAACAATATTGGCATAGCCCCTTTAAAGAGGAACTGTCAGCTCTCTTGACATGTTTTAGTTTACTCCTCTATTCCCCATTGAATAAAAAATTGGAAACAACTTTGTTATAATTCTGCCTTGTGCCATCCCTCTGTTATTCATCCTGGAATTCATAAACAACTTGGTGTTACCATATCCCTGGTCAATGTGGCTTTCCTTTGACACTCTGAGCCTCTCCAATCAGTGCTTACTTTGTAGAGACACACCTTATTGACAATGGGAATGGTGACACCCAACTTTCAATATGTTTATACATTTCTAGGAGGAATAATAGAGGAACGGCACAATGAATAGTTCTCCAGAAAGGGCATGTAGTCTCTAGAAAAATGTATTCAAATAGACATGTAGGGCAGCTGAGAGGTCCACTGTAGCTTCATTCAATTGAATGGGGCAGAGCTAAAACATCAGACAACCCACTAACAAGAGTGGAGCTGTTTCTGGGGGGGGAGCAAACCTTTTATCTAGCTCTGGACAACACCTGCGCCCAGTACTGCTAGCCATACATCAGACTGCACCATACACTACCGGCCGATTCTTGCCGATGCAGCTAGCGCCGATCACAGAGTAATCTTTGATCTGCGCTTTTTTGCGCCTGTCAGAAGGAGCTATGGATGGGGACGAGCGGTCGTTACTTCGATCGCTCGTCCCCATACATTATCATGTCGGCAGCACGTCTTCCTGTTTATGAAGGGGGATGTGCTGC
This sequence comes from Rhinoderma darwinii, assembly GCF_050947455.1. Classification (NCBI taxonomy): domain Eukaryota; kingdom Metazoa; phylum Chordata; class Amphibia; order Anura; family Rhinodermatidae; genus Rhinoderma; species Rhinoderma darwinii. The sequence continues at coordinate 360,628,078 of NC_134688.1, forward strand.
CGACAACTATATTATTTTAATATTTTATAACTATATGAGCTCGTTCATCTGCTGATCGTTCCCCTGTTTACACAGGTCAATTATTGTCAACGAGCGTTCTATGAATGCTCGATTGCCCGATAATCGCCCAGTGTAAATCCCCCTGATCTCTAATGTCTCCTCCTCAGTGATTTCAAAAGGTAGAGAGGGACTAGCCATTGCTGGAGATATATCCCGGAGGAACAAAGATTGGGCACCTTGCCATACAGTCGGGCTTTCCTCATATACAATAGACTGTTGGCTGCTTAAAATCAGCATGGTCTGCTTTAGATTAGTACATGAAAAAGGCAATCCAACACTAAAGTAAAACATAGGAGAAACCTGAAAATGTCTAGCATCGTCTGATATTCCAAATATCTTATAAGATGGAATCGGGTCAGTAGCCATGGATCCTGAATTAAAGGGGTTGTCCACGACCGGACAACTGATGACCTATCCACATGATAGGTCATCAGTATTTGATTGGTGCAGAGTCCAAACACCCCACCCCGATCAGCCGCTCCGGCTGCTTTGAAGGGTATGCAGTAGTTGGAGCCGGAAGCAGATGGCTCCGACCACTGGATAGCGGTAGTTCGGCAGTTCGGCCGCTATTCTGTGACCTGAGCCATCTGTTTCCAGCATGGGCGTCCAGTGCCTGGAGGCAGCCGGAGCAGCTGATTGGTGTGGGGTCTAAGTGATGCACCCCCACCGATCATATACTGTTGACCCATCCTGTGGAAAGGTCATCAGTTGTCTGGCTGCGGACAACCCCTTTAAAGAGAACCTTTCACCTCCCCATACATGTGCAGCTGAGTTCAGCATGTAATAGGGAGGGCTGAACAAACCCTGGGGCACTTTACATTTTTTTTCTACCTCCCTCCGTTATTTAGATACCGATGCCGTTATATTTGGCGCCCGATATTTAAATAACCCCCTGAACAGTCAACGGGGCGTGTACTGGCAAGGGGGCATGTTACTATGGCTGTGACACTGTCTAATCAGATATGGACAGTGCCACAGCATGAGAAAGTGCACGCTCTCTCTCTTCAGCTTTGAGGATCAGTCTTTTCACCCGAACTGGCAAGAGGGCATGTCACTGCTACGGACAGTGTAAGAGCTGCGGAGAGGAGAGCGCACGCTCATCTCCTCAACTCTTGTGAGAGATCAGTCTTGTACTTTGTCTGCCGAACTGGCAAGGGGGGGGTGTGTCTCTGCTACGGACAGTGTAAGAGCTGGGGAGCGCTTACACGGTCCGTAGAAGAGACATGCCCCCTTGCCAGTTCGGGTGAAAAGACTGATCTTCAAAGCTGAAAAGAGAGCATGCACTTTCTCTGCTCGCTCTTGTTGTGGCACTGTCCTTATCGGATTGGACAGTGTCACAGCCATAGTAACACACCCCAGTCCCGTTGACTGTTCAGGGGGTTATTTAAAATATCGGGCGCCAAAAATAATGGCACCGATATCTAAATAACTGGGGGAGGTAGAAAATAAATGTAAAGTGCCCCAGGGTTTGTTCAGCTCTCCCCATTACATGCTGCACATGTATGGGGAGGTGAAAGGTTCTCTCTAACTGTTAATACAATTGCATCTAAGAGAATGCCACTAGAAACAATGTAAGGAATCTAGTACATTAAAGGCTATGTAAACCTTTGAGCAGATCCTGAAATGCAGGTTCAACCACTTATCGATCACATCTAAGTCGCAGTACCCGCTGTCACTGAAGCAGGCAGTCCCGCTGACCTGACGGATTTGAGCGCAAGCTACAGCTTCCATCAAAAAACATAGAAGCTGTATCTCAAAATGTAAAACATCTTTTAATAGAAAACAGTAAAAAAGTTCCTTAAAGTTGTTTTAATTTAAAAAAAAAAAAAAAAAAAAAGTGCTCAAAAGGTTTACATAGCCTTTAACTTTGTTTTTTTAACTGCTTTATCTTGAATGGTGTTTAATCAAAAGGCTGAAAACCTCAAACCGAATCCTCAGAAAAACGAAGCTTAACAGTAGCGTCTACACTCCGCTGCATATAATCTGTTTGTAGGTTATTAGCAGGTGCTACAGCCAGCAGGCAAATGTCATTTTTAATCAAGTAAAGGCTTACAGATAAAAACAGTGTATACTATGTTCTATCGTATTTTCTTCTGAGGTCAGGATTCCATAATTAAAATTTCAGTGTAGCATTCTCTAGCTGTCTATAACAATCAAATTATCAAAACGTGAATTTCTTCAAGTCAACATAGCAAAGTGAAAGCCTGTTTTGCTTTAAAAAAAAAAAAAAAAGTGCTCAACAATGGCATTAGAAGAAATAAAAGCAATTCTTAATATTTTTTTAATAGAAAAAATATAGATAATGAAATGACAAAACACAGATATCTGCAGATAAAATATAACGCAGAGTATCCACATTTTTTAGAGCGGAGATTTAATAAAAAAAACAATATATACTGTATATAAATAACCATAACATTAAAACCACTGACAGGTTAAAGAGGCTCTGTCACCAGATTTTGCAACCCCTATCTGCTATTGCAGCAGATCGGCGCTGCAATGTAGATTACAGTAACGTTTTTATTTTTAAAAAACGAGCATTTTTGGCCAAGTTATGACCATTTTTGTAGTTATGCAAATGAGGCTTGCAAAAGTCCAAGTGGGTGTGTTTAAAAGTAAAAGTCCAAGTGGGCGTGTATTATGTGCGTACATCGGGGCATTTTTAATACTTTTACTGGCTGGGCGCTCTGAAGAGAAGTATCATCCACTTCTCTTCAGAACGCCCAGCTTCTGACAGTGCAGATCTGTGACGTCACTCACAGGTCCTGCATCGTGTCGGCCACATCGGCACCAGAGGCTACAGTTGATTCTGCAGCAGCATCAGCGTTTGCAGGTAAGATCGACTTACCTGCAAACGCTGATGCTGCTGCAGAATCAACTGAAGCCTCTGGTGCCGATGTGGCCGACACGATGCAGGACCTGTGAGTGACGTCACAGATCTGCACTGCCAGAAGCTGGGCGTTCTGAAGAGAAGTGGATGATACTTCTCGTCAGAGCGCCCAGCTAGTAAAAGTATTAAAAACGCCCCGATTTACGCACATAATACACGCCCACTTGGACTTTTACTTTTAAACACACCCACTTGGACTTTTGCAAGCCTCATTTGCATAACTACAAAAATGGCCATAACTTGGCCAAAAATGCTCGTTTTTTAAAAATAAAAACTTTACTGTAATCTACATTGCAGCGCCTATCTGCTGCAATAGCAGATAGGGGTTGCAAAATCTGGTGACAGAGCCTCTTTAAGTGAGAAGCATCGATTATTTTGTGAGAATAGCCAAGTCAACAGTTAGTTCTTGAAGTTTTGGAAAAATGGGCAGGAGTAAAGGATCTGAGCAACTTTGACAAGGACCAAATTGTGATGGCTAGACGACTGTAAGAGCATCGCCAAAACGGAAGGTCTGATGGGGTGTTTCCAGTATGCAATGTTTAGCACCTACCAAAAGTGCTCCAGATAAGAACAAGCGGTGAACCAGCGAAAGGGTCATGTGCACCCAAGGCTCATTAACGGACGTGAGGAATAAAGGCTTACACATTGGGTCCAATCCCACAGAAAAGCAACTGTTACACAAAATGCTGAAAAAGTTGATTTGGCTATGATAGAAAGGAGTCAAAACACACAGTGCATCGCAGCTCGCTTTATTTGGGGCTGAAGATCGGTTAAAGTGTCCATGTTGTCCCGTCTCCCGCCGAAAGTGCCTACAATGGACACTTTGGCATCAGAACTGGAAAACAGAGGAACGGAACAAGCTGGCCTGGTTTGATGAATCATGTTTTCTTTTAGATCATGTGGCCAGCCAGGTGCATATGCATTACCTAGGGAAAAGATGGAACCAGGATGCACTATGGGAAGACAGCAAATCATTGAAGGCAGTGTGATGCTCTGGGCAATGTTCTGCTTTGAAACCTTGGGTTCTGGCGTTCACGTAGGATTTTACTTTGCCACGCACCATCTACCTAAACATCGTTGCAGACAATTGATGGAAATAGTATTGTCTAATGGCAGTGGCCTCTTTCAGCAGGATAATGCGTCCTGACACTGCAAAAATTGTTTAGAAATGGTTTGAAGGACATGTCAAAGACTTTATGTTGTTGAATGACCTTTAAATTCCCCAGAAAAACTGTCTGATCCATGGAGACCCCATTTTTCAACTTGATGTCTTGGTGCCAGATACCACAGGACATCTATAGAGGTCTGGTGGAGTCCATGCCTCGACTGGTCAGAGATGTTTTGGCACAAAGTGAACTACATAATAGGTCCACAGGATTTAGGATCTGTAGAGAGCTGGCCATTAACCCATGTGGCTATTCTCACGTGTGTGGTAAATATACTATTGACAATGACAAATAACATAGAAATGGCCAAACAGACAATTAAAAGGCATTGCCTAGTTTTTAAAACCCAAATTGACAAATAACTCATTAGGGCATTCTGAAATAGAGCGTAGTCCTTTATTCAGAATCCCTATCAATTAGTTAGAACAGAGAGTGGCTCTCTGGAGAATTTAGCGAATCTGTGCATTCTGTGGGCAGCATGGTGATTTTAATTGGCACCATGTAATGCTTTATTTCCCCTGCAGTGGCGCTGCAGGGGAATTCAATACATGCTGATTGGTTCACCACAGACACAGGTGGTCACTAAGTTCTAGCAACAGTACCACCAGCTTATTTGCGGGGGCTTTCTAACAAAAAGGGATTGTAAAAAGTGGAAACTTCTTTGCAAGTCAAATTCATTTACTCAAGATCGCCATGTGCAATTCTTATTTCTTATTACATTTGTTGAATACTAAGCAGGTTAGGAGGAACTTTGTTTCTTTACACCTTACCGGCCTATCTTTATACAGTACAAGTCCCATGATACCGTTCTGCTGAAGAGCACAAGAGATCTTCTTTGTACAGACAGCTTTTAAAATGCACCTTCACAGGTTTAATGCTTCTTTATCAAACATCTGGCTCAAAAGAAGCTCTAAGAGCCCCTTTCACAAGGTCGCTATCTTAACACTCACGCAAAGCAATCAAGCCTATTTTATTATTCATGCCCGACTGCATTATCCCTTTTCTAGTTTGCATTACCTGGAAGAAATAATTTAAAAAAAAGGAGTTGTTTTTCTTACGTTGGCATTTCTCACAATCACTAAACGGCATAAAGTCTGGACATTGACAGCTAAATCCATCCGCAGTATATGAGAAAAAACTTGCATATTCTACATATAAAGACCATATTCGAAATGGTTTATGTTCTTCCAGTATAGGGCTGTATCTGTGATACAGATCTGAACTGGTAATATTACTACTAAGCATGCTGGTTCATTAAATACACATTGCATAAAAAGCGGTTTCCCAATATACACTCCTCAACATTAAAATTGCCACACCAAGAAGGGCAAGCCGTAAGGTTATGCAAATCGAAGTAGCAGGTGTCGCCAAGATCTGCAAATGATCAAATTTTGAAGCACCTAGCGCAAATCTGTGGCATGTGGGAGAGGAATAAAACCAGATTGAAAGCAAAGTTTTTTTAGCCACAAAAAAACAACACAAAAATTGGATCAAGTGTTGTTGGATGATTGTGCGATGCCTCTTGTTCGTGAATGTGCCAGCTATCGCCACTTGTCGAAAACTGATAGACCTTGGTTTATCATTCCTACACCGAGATGTCAGCAATGTTCAACGTTGAGTGTCACGGAGGTTGGAAGAACAACAAATGGCAATGACAGCAAGATGTTTGAGTTGAACCCCTGCACGGATGGATCGTCTGATTGGAAGAATGGCGCGTAGTGAACATTCTGTACTGCAAGTGAAATTGGATGTCACATCCCAAGCCTAGGGCGGCAACCAGCGTTGACACATACCATCAGAAGGTGTTTGCACGACGTTGGACTACCTGCCAGACGTCCAGGTACAGATGTTCAATTGACCACACGCCACCGCTCTTAAAGGCTATCATGGTATAAAGCAAAAGACGGCAATGGTGGCTGGAATGGAAGTCTATACTTTTCAGCAATGAGACCCGCTTTTGTTTCAGATGCAATGATAGCGGGAGATTGGTCTGGAGACCTCGTGGGTAACGCCAGGCATAGGCCTTCATAAGGGAATGTTACACTGGTCCCACTCCCGGGATTATAGTGTGGGGTGGCATAATGTATGGTAGCTGGACCCCTCTAGTCTTCATTTCAGGAATACGAACAGCCCGGTGTTGCATTGATTTGGTCATGGAACCAGTGGTACTATCATTTCTCCAAAGTGTCCTAGAAGCCGTTTTTCAACAGGACAACGCCAGGCCGCATGTTGCTTGTACTACGGTGAGCAGCCTGGTTTGTCAAGTTTTGTACGCCTATGTTTCCTGCACAGTTTAAGAAATTATGGCTGGGTGACGATCGGTTATGTGTGCAACAAGGTTTTTGCCTTCCTTTATTACTATGTATTTCCAGACAAAATATTGTTAGCATAAAGAGGTACAAATTTAATCTAAAACCCCAAGATAGCATAAAGCAAATATTTGCTTTACACTTTGTACTAGGTTTCCTATTTTTTGGACCTTTTTCTATTCTGCTCTAAAACTGGACACATTACTAAATGTCTTTAAAGCTAATCATCATCGGCTTAATTATTTTTTTTTTTTATTATAAGAGAAAATATTACAAGCGCACATACCATGCATTCACCCAGAGCCCTTTTGGTTTAATATGTTCACCGTTCAAGTTCTCTATGTAACACAGTCCACAAACCAGATCCACAGAAAAACTCTAAAGAGAAACAGATGTTTTGTGACGAGAGTGCCCAGCTGTGTACTAACAAAATGAATCTCATGCCATTTACTTAGTTCCTTGGCACTGGGATTCATCTGTAGAACAGTAAGCAGTGCATAGGGAGATGCACACCAGAACGAAAAGATAGAAACTCATTTTCCACATCTAAGATACAAATGTACTGATTATGTTCTTAAAAGCTGAAGCAAGATCTATAGAGTATAGAGTATTCTATATTTCTGTAAACGTAGCACTTGCAATGCGGGATGTACAACTAAGCAGTGAAGACTTTTCCTAATAATTTGATGCAACATATCATATACCAATGTGGCCAAAGGCCAAATGATACACATGGGTACCAGAAATGCGCATATCAAGTGAATATTTTTCACAAAAACTGATTGTTGGCAAGCATCCCCATAAACCTGGCTTATTGATAGAAAAAAAAAATGGTTCCATGGCTGTGGCGGAACGGGTGACGGTTACAGGCATTGTACCCAGATAAAGGTTAAGCCTGCCGCAAACTGTCGCACTCCCGCCATCCGGGTGCCATAGCTTAGATGGCGCCCGGTGCTAGATGGGGATATGTCCCCTAAAACTGCATTACGTTATGTTTGATAACCAGTTGTTTTATATTGTATTGTATTGTATTCAGTGCAGCTTCACTGTCCTCCCCCTCTAGGGTTAATCTTATACTGAAGGAGAATGAGTCACAGGCTGAGGCCTCATGCACACGACCGTAAAAACTCCCGTTATTACGGGTCGTAATTACGACCCGTAATAACAGGCTCATAGACTTCTATTGGCGACGGGTGCCTTCCCGTTTTCTCACGGGAAGGTGCCCGTGCCGTTGAAAAAGATAGAACATGTCCTATTGCAGGCCGTAATAACGGCACGGACAGTCCATAGAAGTCTATGGAGCTCTCATAATGACGGGTGGCTACATGTGTGCACCCGTCATTACGGCAGCGTTGCTAAGCGACGTCAGTAAATAGTCACTGTCCAGGGAGCTGAAAGAGTTAACTGATCGGCAGTAACTTTCAGCACCCTGGACAGTGACTACCGATCAGTATAAACCTGTAAAAAATAAAAATAAAAGACGTTCATACTTACCGAGAACTTCCTGCTTCCTCCAGTCCGGTCTCCCGCCCGTTGCCTTGGTGACGCGTCCCTCTCGACATCCGGCCCGACGTCCTGGATGACGTTTCAGGCCATGTGACCGCTGCAGCCAATCACAGGTCAATCACAGGCTGCAGCGGTCACATGGACTGCCGCGTAATCCATGGATGTCAGACTGGATGTGAAGAGAGGGACGCGTCACCAAGACAACGGCCGGGTAAGTATGAATTTCTTTAACTTTTATTACAGAAAGGGCTGTCCCTTCTCTCTATCCTGCACTGATAGAGAGAAGGGGCTGCCGATTAGTGCAGTGCTATTTTGCCGCCAAAAACGTGCCCGTAAATACGGGTGACACCGGACCCATATTTACGGGCACGGGTTCGTAAATACTGGTGCAAAACGGGTCGAATACGCCAGTATTTACGGGTGGGAAAAAATACGGTCGTGTGCATGAGGCCTGAGAGCGGGAACATGTGTAATGTAAATAAGAAAAAGGAGGGGGCCTGTTTCCTGAGGGAGGGGTGAGTGAGGGATATAGTGGTGCTGGAAGAGTTCTCAGTGGAGTTGCAGCCCAGGAGAGGATGAGATAGCAGTGTGAGCTGCAGGCAGGGGCTGTCTACCTCAGAGATGGTACCTGACCTAGGGACAGTAATAGAGGACAAGTGCTGGAGTCCCATCTAACTAAGGAGGATCTGGAGACACCCCAAAGGATGAAAGGTACAGTGGAGAGACCCCATAGTGAGGTAGCCTGTCCCATCCAGCCCAGAGGGGAGAAGCAGCGATGCATTGGTTCTGTGTGTGTCTGTCCCTGTTAATAAACGCGCCGCTGTGGCTTGTCCCCTGTTAATCTGTGTCACCTGAATCTATCGCCCACATTCTCTTGGCGTAAACCGACCCCCACTGACCCGGTTTCGCCACAATGGCATTCACTGATTTTACAACTGGGTTAGTCCAATGCTCTGAGTCATAAGAGAAATTGATGGAAACCAAGTGAGGGTCCCCTAAATAAAGTAAACATGTTCTATTTGGGTATATGGTAATAGGATATTTATTTTCAAAAAAACAATTTAAAGGGATCGTCAGGAATTAAGGTAACTGAAAACCCTATCAATTATATTATATCACTGGAAAACACAGCTGGCATGACCATGTAATAAATGCGCTTTCTGTAGCAGCCCTTTACTATGGTTAATACCCAAGGAATACCGAGCAGACAATACATTTTAATGCATTAACCTGTGCAGATACTTATATTTCAAAACTGCAGATACATCAACCCAACAAGTTAAAGTCCTAGCGAATAACAAGCAGCCCTTACCTAAAAGTTAGTGACTATGGAGTACTACTATAAGCTTTCAAATTGTCAGTGCCTGGTATACAGGCTATGTCCGTACATCGCATATATATTGCAAATAAATATGCGTAACAGAGTACAGTACCCCATTCACTTATAGGGTGAAAAATCAATACCTGATTCTAGGCATACTGCAAATATTTTACAGCCTACAGCTTTCACATGCAGATTTCATTGCAGATTTTGAGGCAGAATTTTAGGCCTTTCCCATGGCTTAATTTTTACTCAGTGTGTGAACACAGTCGAAGTATGACATTTGCTGTTAAAATCTGCGTCAGAGTTGACATGCTGCGGATTAGAAGATCCGCAACATGCCTTTAATTCCATGCAGATTTTTCCGCTACATGTGGATGGAATTCACACATAGCGAAAAAAATATGGCTTAATTTGTAGCGGATTTTGGTGCGGATAACGCTGCAAGTTTACATAGTAGCAGATGAAATTCTCTGAAAATCCGCTGCATTTCCACAAAAGATAGGGAATGTTGCGGATTAGAAAACAATAAGGAAAAATAATTCCAATGAATGTTTGTTTGCCCGATCATTGGCCCATGTAAAAGAGATTTAACACTGAAGGAGCTCCAAAGATCCACAGCAGAAATTGGAGAATCTGCCCATAGGACCACAATAAGCCACACTCTTCACAAAATGGGGCATTATGGAAGAGTGGCCAGAAAAAAAGCCATTGTTCAAAGGAAAACATAAGAAAACACGTTTTGAGTTCGCCAGAACAGCATGTGACAGACTCCCAAGGAACATCAGCAGGGACTGGAAAACTGTTAAATGGACGCTAGCTTTTCAAAGGCTAATCTAATAGTATACCGGATATAGATCCACTTTGTAATAAACTTACTGTTAAAATTCAGTTGTTTAGTCCATGCAAATTTTGTGTGAAGTTACTGCCACTAGATAATCTGGAATCTGCTATCCACCTCCTGTTGTCAAGCAAAATCTGACCCTGGTTAAAGAGCAGAGGAGACCGACTACAGGAAGTTGGGGTGTGTCTCTTCACTGCCTGCCAATAGAAGTCTATGGAGAAAGGAGGGGGGGGGAACATGGACGAAACAAAGTGTGAGACACGCAGACATGCTGCCAATACAATTCAGCAGGAGTAGGAAGCAGTAGCAGAGTGAGATAGAAACAGGCTGCTGGTAAGTTTCTAAGTCACCCCAGTGCTGGATTGTCAACTACACTGCTCATTACTGCTGTATAATCTCCTCCATGCTGTTGCAGCTTCTATATATAACATAATGCTCAAAAATGGCGTTATTCCTCATGTACACACACATGACAACTTAATGTGAAAAGCCAACTGAAAAGTTAGGTATGCCTTATGGATTGAAGGAAAGATGGATGGCCATAAACAGGGCAGTTCTTCAGGAAAATCTCTTTCGGTCTGTCAGATATTTGAGACAGGGATGGAGGGTAATTTTTCAGCATGACCCTAAACATACTGCTAAAGCTACACTGGAGAGGTTTTAGGGGAAACATTTAAATGTCTTGGAATGGCCTAGTCAAAGATCAGACCTCAATCCAATTGAGAATCTGTGGCATGACTTGAAGACTGCTGACTACCAACACAACCCATCTAACTAGAAGGAGATGGAGCAATTTTGCCTGGAAGAATGAGCAAATAGCCAAGTGTTTAGATGTACAAAGCTAATAAAGACATAACCGTAAGGCCCCATGCACACGAACGTGCTTTTGCGGCCACAATTCCCCCTGAAAATCCACGGGAGAATTGCGGCCCCATTCATTTATATGGGGCCATGCACACGACCGTAGTTTTTACGGTCCGTGCATGGCCCGGGAGCCTGCACTGCAGAAAGAACGGACATGTCTTATTATGGCCGTCTTCTGCAGTCCGGGCTCATTGAAAATAATGGCCGCGGCCATGTGCATGGCCTCCGATTTGCGGGTGGCTCGAGGCTGACAGTCCGCTGCCGGCCGACCCGAAAATCACGGCCGTGTGCATGAGGCCTAAGAGACTGGCATCCGTAATTGCAGCAAAATTCAATTACACAGCACAAAGTATTGACTTTCAGAGGTTAAATACTTCTGCACAATAAAGTTCTCTGTTTTTTGCCTGGATTATTGTTTGTGTCACAGTGACTGGTGTGCATATGTATTTGAGCTGTATAAAATACGGCTCAAAAAGCTGCAATATAAATGTCACTTCTAAACAGAAGCGTGACATTTTAGAAGATAATAGGACTAAAGGAAAAAGTATTGGGGACAACAGGGTATGCTCAGGTAGACTTTATCTGGGACATTGGTCAGACATAGTATAGTGCACACATGTCTTTCTGTAAAGGCCAAAAGCAAGAAAAAAAAACTCACAATAAAGCAACTTCAAACGAGGACAAGAATAAAGTAACGTGCATTTCGAAGCTCACAATGCAGAAGTGATACATAATGGAATGACCTTCTAGGAAAGATCAAACTTTAGTGCCATTTGACACTCAACTTTGTCTGGAATCTTGGAGATACTTAGTGCTGGTATTTTCAAATATCAGTCAAGTTCTACAGGTGAGAACGACAGGAGGAACAGGGTGCTCTTCAAGAGTTCCATTATAGGGAATTCATTTTACTCAATTGTTATGTAGTAATGGTCCCATAAAAAGGATAATTTGACAGAACAATGCACTTGACCGTGCATCTCACACTCAAAAACGCAAAGAAATTTGTGACCGCTTCCCTTCAAGAGCATTTAGCCTTGCATGATTAATAACACGAGGCACAGTCAAGTATTCTGATCAATGGCTGAAAGATGTAGAGAAATTAACTTATAAATTCAATAACTTTATTAATGGTACTTTAATTTTTAAACCCCTTCCCTCCGCACCCAAGTTTCGGTTTTTCATTTTAATTTTTCCTCCCGCCTTCCAAATGCCATAACTTTTTTTTTTTTCCCTCAACATAGCTATATGAGGGGTTTTTCTTGTTTTTTTCAGGACGATTTGTAGTTTTTAACGGCACCATGTTATGTGCCATATAATATACTAGGTAAATGAAAAAAAAAAAAATCTTTATGGGGTAAAATGGGCAAAAAAGCAGCGATTCGGTTGTTTTTGGGTTTTGTTGTTATGGCATTCAACATTTGGTAAAAACGCCATGTTAACTGCATTCTACGGGTTACAATTACAGCGATACCAAATTGATATAGTTATTTTTTAGGTTTTACCACTTTTACAAATAAAAAACAATTTAACAAAAAAAATAGTTTCACCACATTCTGAGAGACAATTTTTTTTATAGATTGAGTGGTGTGAGGATGTATTTTCAGTGGGGCGAGCTGTAGTTTGTTGGTACCATTTTTTAGTACATACAACTTTTTATTACATTTTTATTTAAAGAGCTATGGTGGCTGAAAGACAGCGATTCTGGAAGTTTGAATTTTTTTTATGGCGTTCACCATGCATGTTAAATAACGTTATATTGTAACACTTCGGAAAATTTACGGACGCGGTGATACCAGTTATTTTTAACAATATTTTACGGCGAAATGGGGAAAGTGTTTTTGTTTTTTTTACTTTTAAAATATATGTTTTTGTACATTAAAAAAAACAAAACCTACAGGTTTTTTTTTCCCAGAAGTCCCCCTTGGGGACTTGCACCAGCGATCATTGGATCGCTTGTACTATATACTGCAATACTATTGTATTGCAGTATATCGTGATTTTGACATGCTTCTTTAAAGCCCTTCCTCTGGCAGGGTTTAATAGGAGCACAGAGATGGCAGACCTAGGGGGCTTCATTATGCCCCCGGGCTGCTATGACAACCCGCATCGGCAATCCGCAATTGCATCACAGGGTGGCCAGAGGCGGACACACCCTCTTTCTAAAAGCATAGAAATAGTGACTGCGGCATCTAAGGAGATACACAGGCACAATCAAAGTGATCTTTGATTCCACCCGTTGCAGTGAGGCGTCGGCTGAAACATACAGCCGACACACACAGTATGGAGCGGGTTCAGCCTGTGAGCCTGCTCCATATTCCTCCTGAATGCCTGTCACGTACATGTACAGGACATTGCGTTATGGGGTAAAATAACTCTGTGCCATTTCTACCGCAAGGATATATTGGTAAAATGGACTTGGACAGAACTTCCCCACGTCCAGCAGTCTTCTCATGACGTTTAGGGTATATTCAAACACAACAGATTTGTTGTAGAAATTTCTGCAAAAAAAATAAAAAAAATCAATTCATACATGTGAATGGGGTTTTTTCTGTAGAATGTGCATGGATTTCTGCAAGTCCCATTGAGATACTTGGGACATTTGCAGAAGTTTCTGAAAAAATGTGTGAACATCTCTCAGGGTATGTGCACACGTAGTGACCAAAAACGTCTGAAAATACAGAGCTGTTTTCACGGGAAAACAGCCCGTGATTTTGAGACGTTTGAGCAACTCGCGTTTTTCGTGCCATTTTCGCAAAAACGTCCAAAGAAGTGTCCTGCACTTCTTTTGACGAGGCTGTATTTTTACGCGTCGTCGTTTGACAGCTGTCGTCGTTTGACAGCTGTCAAACGACGACGCGTAAATGACAGGTCGTCTGCACAGTACGTCGGCAAACCCATTCAAATGAATGGGCAGATGTTTGCCGACGTATTGTAGCCCTATTTTCAGACATAAAACGAGGCATAATACGCCTCGTTTACGTCTGAAAATAGGTCGTGTGAACCCAGCCTCAGGCTCTGTGCAGATGGGCATAATAGGACTCAGCGCAGGGGCTGTATATTTAGTGCTAAGGACGGGATAGGATATTGTCAAAAGAAAGCGGTGTACACCAAGCCTTAGCAACCACAAATAAGTGGCCTAAAGACACCATAAGAAGTTATTCTAACGGTACGTTCCCAAGTTGAGACAGCTTCAGGATTACGGAACCGCTCCCACGTGCATTGGCCAAAGGCTGCAAGTAAAATTTTGCGCCCATTAGCGTGGATTTCGTCCACAAGCGGCTCATGCAATATGGGAACATACCCTTGGGGTTCTACAGCACTAAAACATAACACGTAAAACAAGAAAAACAAACAAATAAATTATGTCTTAAGAAGATATATGTTTCTACTACTTCCTCATCATGTGGTATTTGGTTTGAAAACATGGACAATGTCTTGAAACTTTGATAATAATCAGATAAGGTTTGTTTCATACTTCGACTCATCTTGCCAAACAAGATTAGTAAAATGACTTCAATATTATGAGGTCACATGTCATTCCATATGACATATCATTTGCAACAAATGTTAAATTAGCTTTCAAAAATAATTAGTCGGGACCATCTGCTTTGTGGTGCAACATCTGAGCAAAACATGTGGTTCCAACGCAAAGTAAAGTAAAGTGCATCCAAAAAAAAAATCCATATGAACTTGTGTTTAATCATCAAATCAATAACGTAAAGACAAAAAAAGATGATCTAATAATGCTACAAGAAACAAACAAAAATATTTATTACTTATGTCAATCTTTAATACTATATATATATATATATATATATATATATATATATATATATATATATATATATATAAAATGTCCTACAAGTTTCTAAATGAGATTGTATCATCACAGACACTGGTGACATAGATATGCCAAAGTTGGAAGGCCACTCTGACATACACCGATCCCAAGTGGCAGCCTTTTAAGGAAAGCGCCGCGTAACTTTTGTCTCCTGTCGGCTCTGCTTTGATGTTTCCGGGCAGCTACATGGAACACCGTTATATTCTTATATAAGTACAATCCATTCCACTCCAAAGTACAAAATCATTCCAAGCTTCTATTAGGTGGTAGGAAATGTAAAATATCATATTTTATTATAAATAAGTGGTTTTCTGGCCCACAAAAAAAACATTTTTATAATGAACAGCACAATCTGCTCTCTCTCTAGTTTTTCAACAAGACTCCAGGTTTTACTAATCATTAACCACATTTTGGTCACACAATTATGACGGGGTTAAGTTTTCCAGTTTCATGTAAATAAAGCTTAAAGGCTATGTACACCTTTGATATAAATATATATAATGAGGAAAAGAGTAAAGCAGCACAGCGACAGCAGTGGGTGCAGGTCTCCTAGGTTGAGGCTAGGAACCCTTGTTAGGCCGGATTCAGACGAGCGTGTGCGTTTTGGCACGCAAAAAACGCTGCGTTTTGCGTGCGCAAAAGGCACTTGACAGTTCCGTGTGCCCTGTTCATATGGATGCGCGGCTGCGTGCTTTTCGCGCAGCCGCCATCTTTATGACACTCCGTTTGGATGTTAGCAAACAGAAGAGCACGTGGTGCTTTTCTGTTTACATTTATTCTTTTACTGTTATTGCGCGAATAACGCTTGTCCCACGGAAGTGCTTCCGTGGGGCATGCGTGATTTTCACGCTCCCATTGACTTCAATGGGTGCGTGATGCGCTAAAAACGCCTAAATATAGAACATGTCGTGCGTTTTACGCAGCGGACTAATGCTGCGCAATATACATGGACTGTCTGCACTGCCCCATAGACTTGTACTGAGCCGCGGGAAAACCACGCGAGCTGCACGGACGCAAAACACGTTCGTCTGAATCCGCCCTTAGTGTAATCCCAAAAAATTAAGAGGCAGCACTCCAGGAAAAATGGTGAGAAAAGGTGACGTTTTTATTGACCCCAGGCAGGCAACGTTTTGATCCGTCTCTATGGGATCTTTGTCAAGCCAATAAATATACTGTATATATAAATGCTTATCACAGTGTTAGGTGCAACTTTCTAACTAGTTTTTATTAAAAATTATTTTTACTTTTTGAGATACTGCTGCTTTGTATTCTGTATACAGAGCAGCTGTATCTTGGGCTGAGACATGAATCCATCAGGTCTCAGCGCAAGATACAGCTGCTCTGTATACAGGATACAAAGCAGCAGTATCTCAAAAAGCACAAATATTTTTTTAATAAAAAGTATTTAAAAAGATGCACAAAAACACACTGATAGACATTTTTATTAAAGAATAAAAATTCTATATCTAAAAAGTGATGGATTAGGGTAGTAACGTTTCCTTTTTCTTTTTTTTTTCAAACTCATGAAAAAAGTAAAATGGTGAATTTACTGATAAGTTGGGCAACACAGAGCTCAATTTTTAGTATTATATAAAGTAGTCTAGCTGTAACCACAACTTAAAGGTCTAAGGCTCTGTTCACATCTGTGTTGTGGCTTCCATTCATAATAGAAGCCACAATGCGGTGCTGGATCCGTTGTACGATGGCTCCAAACATCAACTCATGTATCCTGTTGACTTATAATGGGATCTGTCAGGGTTCCATTGAGGTTTCCACCATTTTCATGGCAACATTAGAACTGCATGCTGCACTATTTTTGCTGTCAAAAGCGACCGAACGGCCAACGGATGCTCCAGAACGATCCTCGAATGTCTGTATCAACATAGCCTCATAAATCTGACAGACCAATAGAACTCTTTTTAACTAACCCAAAAATATATATTTAGCATGCTTAAATTTACTCTTAGGCCTCATGCACACGACCGTGCATTTGCTGATGTATACTATCCGAAATTGTGGAGCAGCAACTGCGTATAGTATAAAACACAAGCTAACCTATGGGCTAATGCACACGACCGTGGTTTACACGGTCTGTGAATTTCCCGAAGCCCATTGAAATCAATGCACATTTTGTGTGTGCGCACGGTCCGTGATTGCGGATGGTCCGCGAATCACACTGCGCTGCTCGTTTGTGCCGTAATCACGGAATGTGTACACAGCTACGACCCTGTGCATGAGGCCTTAACCACTAGGTATTATGGTAGGTATTTAAACAAAGAAGTTGAATGAAATATAAGAATGCCTGATCAGCGTCAGATCTTTACATAAATTATTCCTTTAGGATCAAGGATTACAGCAGATATTTGTGGGAATATCTAATGTAACTTGGTAAGAAAAAAGATAAAGATTTTTCCTGCATATATCTTCTATACTGTCCCCATTACTGTGGTAGCAAACAGGAACATCCATCAACCAGCATACTAGCACTATAGGAAAACACAGCCTATGCTACACGTTGCCTTCATCTCTGCATCCGACATCCACAGCATGTATCTCCTGACACAGTCTTCGAGCACAGCAATGATCATGAATATCAAACAGGCATTGTTCACGGCACTTTCATCTGCTACAAAAGTCCTTGCACCATATATTTTACGCTAATAAACCTTTTACCTCCCTCAAACTTTGACATTGGTGCCAAAGATAACAGGATGGATCATGTTCATTAACCCTACTGCTTAGGGACCTGGATGGGGTTGCTAGGAGATAGTGCACGGATCATATCCTGTACAGATATCCTGCAAACTGAAACGGGAGTATAGTGTGTAAAAGAAAAAAAAGGTTTTCGAGTGTGTGTCCGTATGTGTATATATATATATATATGTATATATATATACACACACACACACACACACACACATATATATACACACACATACAGTAGGTGTGTCATATTATACAGTAACGTTGTTTTCAATGGAGACTACCAGAAATACCACTGCGGAAAAACCGCACTATTTCCTGTGTTTTTTACTGCAGAAAATCCACTTTCCGCAGCAGGAATTGACATGCTGCGGTACGAAAAATATGCACCGCAGGTAAATTTCTGCAACAAAACTTTACGCAGCGTGTGGATGAGATTTGTTATATCTCACACAGTTTGTTGCTACGGTATTCTGCTGCGTATTTTCCGTCCGCAATACCAGACAGAAAATATGCAATATCGATATGTGTGGACAAGCCCCAACACATTTTTAATACAGTATATAAATTAGGACCTCTGTT
Source organism: Rhinoderma darwinii (assembly GCF_050947455.1). Lineage (NCBI taxonomy): Eukaryota > Metazoa > Chordata > Amphibia > Anura > Rhinodermatidae > Rhinoderma > Rhinoderma darwinii. The sequence goes on from NC_134688.1 coordinate 360,646,164, forward strand.
CTAGGACCTCCTGGAAAAATATTAGAGGATTTCATCCCCTAATGTACTGGTGGTTGTGCTGCAAGCAAGAGGTTTCTAAAAGCAAGGGAAAGCATGCAGGGGATTTAATTTCCCATGGCTTCCCTGTCAGATCTGTGAACAGACTACAGACTGTAGTTTATGATAGAGTTTACTCTGTGAATGGTTCACAGACTACAGTAAACCAGAACGCTGACAGGCCAACAGAGGCCATGAGAAAATTGAAAGCCCATGGATCATGCCATGCTTTTTGGAAACCTGCCGTTTGCAGGGATTATAAATAAAAATAATATTATGTTGATGATGCAATTCCTTAAAATTCTATCCAGATGAATTCCAAATCGCAAAACCCCAATTACTAGGGCAAATAGACATCATACAGGGGTATCTTCAAATTAGCATCCTCTTTATTAGATGGAGGACTAGGATATCCTTGTATCTGAATGGGCACCATGAAATACCAACAAGCACTGGCAGCCTCTTATAGTGATGACAATTCTTCATTTTGGGGAAGGGGTCCTATTTCCAAATTAAAGTGGGTTGTCCAGATGGGACAACCTCTTTAATATGCAACTAGTAGACAAGACATGACTCAAATAAGTCGAGTCGCTTCTCCCCTTATGTAAATCTACCCTCTCAAAGCAGACACTGAAACAGAGTTGGATTTTAATGGCCACAGCAGCCGTTTATTATTTAAATAACAATAACTTTAAATACCATAATTTTTTGAATCCCCAAAAAAGGGGATACATCATAACAACAAATAACCCACTGCGACCCTATCAGGGTCATAACATTATAAACCAACCAGAATGACAGGGGCAAGTCCTTGAAGCCACCGATACTTAATTTTGGCCATCTGCCCACAAATACCTTACCCCCAGCCGTAACCCGGCCCAGGAGCACCAAATTACCTTTTTGCAGATGACCACCATATATATATAAATATATATAACCCAGCTTTCAAAAGGGGTAACACCCTAAGAAGCCGACAAATTGGGGGTGCATCCCGTGATGCATTCCCCCCCACCACTTTTTACGACCTACTTCAAGGACTCCCCCCCGCCAAAGCGAAACAGGCCTTGACCACCTCACGCCTGCGAGCTCCTCCACACTCCCACCGCTCGCTCAATTCCATCGGTCAAAGCCAGACTCCACATATCCATCCCCACCTCATTGAGGTGCACACCGTCCTCTCTCCAGTACCTGCCTGTCCCAGCCTCCAGATCCCAGTGGCGCACCGCAACCCCACCATTACGCGTCACGAAGCTCGATATGGCCCTATTAGCCTTAATGCGAGCCTTGTTAATTTTTCCCACAGAACGGGCCATCCGCCAGTTCTTCCTAGGGACCATCTCAGACCACACCGTCACCAATTTAGGATAAGTTGCCCATAAGCAGAGCAAATCATGCTTGACGTCCCGTACCAACTCCCGGAAAGGGCGTATACCCAAATCGTTGCCACCCACATGCAACACCAGTACCTCCGGCGCCCTGTCAAGCAGTACAAAATTGTGAAACTCGGGCAATACCCTGTTCCATGTCATTCCCCGTATACCCATCCACCTCACAACCGCCGCGTCCCGCGGAATCCCGAGCTGTCGACCGTCCGGCCGTACATCCGCGCGAAGGGCACCCCAGTACACAAAAGAATGTCCCATAATCCACACCATGCACGAGTCACGGCCTGC